>NW_027228569.1:0-150586 GCF_037783145.1 Equus przewalskii | reverse complement strand
GCGTCCGGCAGGTGGTTCCTCCGTGCTCGGCAGGTGGTTCAGGCATGGCCGTCACGTGGTTCCAGTTTGTCCTAGACGTGTTTCCAGCTTCTCCGGCAGGTGGTTCTGGTACGTCTGAGAGGTGGTTCCGCCATGGCTGGCAGGTGATCCCGGACAGTCCCCAAGGTGGTTCTGGCATAGCCAGCAGTTGATATTGGCCTGTCCGGCAGGTGGTTCCAGCGAGTCGAACAGGTGGCTCCGGCGTTCTTGGCAGGTGGTTCCGGTCTGTCCAGTAGGTGTTTGCGGCGTGTCTGGCACGTGCTTCCGGCATGCGCGCCAGGTGATTCAGTAGTGTCCGCCAGGTGGTTCTGGAATACCCGGCAGTTGATTTTTGCGTGTCCGGCAGGTGTTTCTGGCGAGTCAAGCAGGTGGCTCCGGCATGCTCGGCAGGTGCTTCCGGCGTCTCCGGCACTTGGTTCTGGTGTGTCTGAGAGCTGGTACCGGCATGTCCGGCAGATGATTCCGGAGTGTCCGCCAAGTGGTTCTGGCATACCCAGCAGGTGATTTTGGCGTGTCAGGGAGGTGGTACCCGTGAGTCGAGCAGGTGGTTCCGGCGTTCTCGGCAGGTGGTTCAGGCGGTCCTGGCAGGTGGTATCCGTCTGTTCGGGGTGTGGTTCCAGCATCTCATGAACACGTTTCTGGCACGTCTGAGATGCGGTTCCAGCCGGCCCGACAGGTGTTTCCGCAGTGTCCGCCAAGCGGTTCTGGCGTAGTTGTCAGGTGATTTTGGCATGACCGGCAGGTGGTTCCAGCAAGCCTGGCAGGTGATTCCAAAGTGTTCACCAAATGGTTGTGGCGTAGCCGGCAGCTGATTTTTGAATGATCGGCTGGTGTTTCTGGCGAGTCGAGCAGGTGGCTCCGGCATGCTCGGCAGGTGCTTACGGCGTCTCCGGCACGTGGTTCTGGTGTGTCTGAGAGCTGGTTCCGGCATGTCCGGCAGATGATTCCGGAGTGTCCGCCAAGTGGTTCTGGCATACCCGGCTGGTGATTTGGGCATGTCAGGTAGGTGCTCGGCAGGTTGTTCAGACGGGTCTGGCAGGTGTTTTCCGTCGGTTCGGGGTGTGGTTCCAGCATCTCATGCACATGGTTCTGGCACGTCTGAGATGTGGTTCCGGCCGGCCCGACAGGTGTTTCCACAGTGTCCGCCAAGTGGTACTGGCGTAGTTGGCAGGTGATTTTGGCATGACCGGCAGGTGGTTCCAGCAAGCCCGGCAGGTGATTCCGAAGTGTTCCCCAACTGGTTGTGGCGTAGCCGGCAGGTGATTTCTGCGTGTCCGGCAGGTGGTTCTGGCGAGTCGAGCAGGTGGTTCCGGCGTGCTCGGCAGGTGCTTCCGGGGTCATTGGCACGTGGTTCTGGCATATCTGAGAGGTGGTTCCGGCATGCCCGGCAGGTGATTCCGGAGTGTTCGCCAAGTGTTTCCGGCGTAGCCGGCAGGTGATTTTGCATGTCCAGCGGTCGTTCCGGCGGGTCGAGCCGGTGGTTCCGGCGTGTCCGGCAGGTGGTTCCGGTCTGTCCGGCAGGTGGTTCTGTGGTGTCCGGCACGAGGTTCAGTCTGAGAGGCTGTGCCGGCATGCCCCTCACGTGATTCCGGCTTGTCCCCGAAGTGGTGCTGGTGTAGCGGGCAGGTGATTTTGGCGTGTCCGGCAGGTGGTTCAGGCGAGTTTAGCAGGTGGTTGCGACGTGCTCGGCAGGTGCTTCCGGCGTCTCCGGCACGTGTTTCTGGCACATCTGACTGGTGGTTCCGGCATGCCCAAAAGTTGATTCCGGTCTGTCCGGTAGGTGGTTCCGGCGTGCACGGCACGTGGTTCTGGTACGTGTCAGAGGTGGTTGCGTATGCCCAACAGGTGATTCCGGACTGTCCGCCACGTGCTACTGGCACGTCTGAGAGGTGGTTCCAACCTGCCTGGCAGGTCATTTCGGAGAGTTGTCCAAGTGGTACTGGCGTAGCCCGCAGGTGATTTTGGCACGTCCGGCAGGTGGTTCCGCCGTGCTCGGCAGGTGGTTCAGGCATGGCCGTCACGTGGTTCCAGTCTGTCCAGGACGTGTTTCCAGCTTCTCCGGCAGGTGGTTCTGGTACGTCTGAGAGGTGGTTCCGCCACGGCTGGCAGGTGATCCCGGACTGCCCCCAAGGTGGTTCTGGCATAGCCAGCAGTTGATATTGGCCTGTCCGGCAGGTGGTTCCAGCGAGTCGAACAGGTGGCTCCGGCGTTCTTGGCAGGTGGTTCCGGTCTGTCCAGTAGGTGTTTCCGGCGTGTCTGGCACGTGCTTCCGGCATGCGCGGCAGGTGATTCCGTAGTTTCTGCCAGGTGGTTCTGGAATACCCGGCAGGTGATTTTGGCGTGTCCGGCAGGTGTTTCTGGCGAGTCGAGCAGGTGGCTCCGGCATGCTCGGCAGGTGCTTCCGGCGTCTCCGGCACTTGGTTCTGGTGTGTCTGAGAGCTGGTACCGGCATGTCCGGCAGATGATTCCGGAGTGTCCGCCAAGTGGTTCTGGCATACCCCGCAGGTGATTTTGGCGTGTCAGGGAGGTGGTACCGGTGAGTCGAGCAGGTGGTTCCGGCGTGCTCGGCAGGTGGTTCAGGCGGTTCTGGCAGGTGGTATCCGTCTGTTCGGGGTGTGGTTCCAGCATCTCATGAACACGTTTCTGGCACGTCTGAGATGTGGTTACAGCCGGCCCGACAGGTGTTTCCGCAGTGTCCGCCAAGTGGTTCTGGCGTAGTTGGCAGGTGATTTTGGCATGACCGGCAGGTGGTTCCAGCAAGCCTGGCAGGTGATTCCAAAGTGTTCACCAACTGGTTGTGGTGTAGCCGGCAGGTGATTTTTGCGTGATCGGCAGGTGGTTCTGGCGAGTCGAGCAGGTGGTTCCGGCGTACTCGGCTGGTGCTTCCGGGGTCATTGGCACGGGGTTCTGGCATGTCTGAGAGGTGGTTCCTGCATGCCCGGCAAGTGATTCCGGAGTGTTCGCCAAGTGGTTCTGGCATAGTCGGCAGGTGATTTTGGCATGTCCCGCAGGTGGTTCAGGCGAGTTGAGCAGGTGGTTCCAACGTGCTTGGCAGGTGCTTCCGGCGTCTCCGGCACGTGTTTCTGGCACATCTGACAGGTGGTTCCGGCATGATCGAAAGGTGATTCCGGTCTGTCCGGTAGGTGGTTCCAGCCTGCACGGCATGTGGTTCTGGTACGTCTCAGAGGTGGTTGCGCATGCCCAACAGGTGATTCCGGAGTGTCCGCCACATGGTTCTGGCACGTCTGAGAGGTGGTTCCGGCATGCCCGGCAGGTCATCCCAGAGAGTCCTCCAAGTGGTTCTGGCATAACATGCAGGTGATTTTGGCGTGTCTGGCAGGTTGTTCCGTTGTGCTTGGCAGGTGGTTCAGGCTTGGCCGGCAGGTGGTTCCAGACTGTCCAGGACGTGTTTCCAGCTTCTCCGGCAGGTGGTTCTGGTACGTCTGAGAGGTGGTTCCGCCATGGCTGGCAGGTGATTCCGGACCGTCCCCCAGGTGGTTCTGGCATAGCCAGCAGTTGATATTGGCCTGTCCGGCAGGTGGTTCCAGCGAGTCGAACAGGTGGCTCCGGCGTGCTCGGCAGGTGGTTCCGGTCTGTCCGCTAGGTGATTCCGGCGTGTCCGGCACGTGCTTCCGGCACGTCTGAGAGGTGGTTCCGGCATGCGCGACAGGTGATTTCGGAGTGTCCGCCAGGTGGTTCTGGCGTACCCGGCAGGTGATTTTGGCGTGTCCGGCAGGTGTTTCTGGCGAGTCGAGCAGGTGGCTCCGGCATGCTCGGCAGGTGCTTCCGGCGTCTCCGGCACGTGGTTCTGCTGTGTCTGAGAGCTGGTTCCGGCATGTCCGGCAGATGATTCCGGAGTGTCCGCCAAGTGGTTCTGGCTTACCCGGCTGGTGATTTGGGCATGTCAGGTAGGTGGTTCCGGCGAGTCGAGCAGGTGGCTCCGGCGTGCTCGGCAGGTTGTTCAGACGGGTCTGGCAGGTGTTTTCCGTCTGTTCGGGGTGTGGTTCCAGCATCTCATGCACATGGTTTTCGCACGTCTGAGATGTGGTTCCGGCCGGCCCAACAGGTGTTTCCACAGTGTCCGCCAAGTGGTACTGGCGTAGTTGGCAGGTGATTTTGGCATGACCGGCAGGTGGTTCCAGCAAGCCCGGCAGGTGATTCCGAAGTGTTCCCCAACTGGTTGTGGCGTAGCCGGCAGGTGATTTCTGCGTGTCCGGCAGGTGGTTCTGGCGAGTCGAGCAGGTGGTTCCAGCGTGCTCGGCAGGTGCTTCCGGGGTCATTGGCACGTGGTTCTGGCATATCTGAGAGGTGGTTCCGGCATGTCCGGAAGGTGATTCCGGAGTGTTCGCCAAGTGTTTCCGGCGTAGCCGCCAGGTGATTTTGCATGTCCAGCGGTCGTTCCGGCGGGTCAAGCCGGTGGTTCCGGCGTGTCCGGCAGGTGGTTCCGGTCTGTCCGGCAGGTGGTTCTGTGGTGTCCGGCACGAGGTTCAGTCTGAGAGGCTGTGCCGGCATGCCCCTCACGTGATTCCGGCTTGTCCCCGAAGTGGTACTGGTGTAGCGGGCAGGTGATTTTGGCGTGTCCGGCAGGTGGTTCAGGCGAGTTGAGCAGGTGGTTGCGACGTGCTCGGCAGGTGCTTCCGGCGTCTCCGGCACGTGTTTCTGGCACATCTGACTGGTGGTTCCGGCATGCCCAAAAGTTGATTCCGGTCTGTCCGGTAGGTGGTTCCGGCGTGCACGGCACGTGGTTCTGGTACGTGTCAGAGGTGGTTGCGTATGCCCAACAGGTGATTCCGGACTGTCCGCCACGTGCTTCTGGCACGTCTGAGAGTTGGTTCCAACCTGCCCGGCAGGTCATTTCGGAGAGTCGTCCAAGTGGTTCTGGCGTAGCCCGCAGGTGATTTTGGCGTGTCCGGCAGCTGGTTCCTCCGTGCTCGGCAGGTGGTTCAGGCATGGCCGTCACGTGGTTCCAGTTTGTCCTGGACGTGTTTCCAGCTTCTCCGGCAGGTGGTTCTGGTACGTCTGAGAGGTGGTTCCGCCATGGCTGGCAGGTGATCCCGGACTGTCCCCAAGGTGGTTCTGGCATAGCCAGCAGTTGATATTGGCCTGTCCGGCAGGTGGTTCCAGCGAGTCGAACAGGTGGCTCCGGCGTTCTTGGCAGGTGGTTCCGGTCTGTCCAGTAGGTGTTTGCGGCGTGTCTGGCACGTGCTTCCGGCATGCGCGGCAGGTGATTCCGTAGTGTCCGCCAGGTGGTTCTGGAATACCCGGCAGTTGATTTTTGCGTGTCCGGCAGGTGTTTCTGGCGAGTCGATCAGGTGGCTCCGGCATGCTCGGCAGGTGCTTCCGGCGTCTCCGGCACTTGGTTCTGGTGTGTCTGAGAGCTGGTACCGGCATGTCCGGCAGATGATTCCGGAGTGTCCGCCAAGTGGTTCTGGCATACCCAGCAGGTGATTTTGGCGTGTCAGGGAGGTGGTACCGGTGAGTCGAGCAGGTGGTTCCGGCGTGCTCGGCAGGTGGTTCAGGCGGTCCTGGCAGGTGGTATCCGTCTGTTCAGGGTGTGGTTCCAGCATCTCATCAACACGTTTCTGGCACGTCTGAGATGCGGTTCCAGCCGGCCCGACAGGTGTTTCCGCAGTGTCCGCCAAGCGGTTCTGGCGTAGTTGTCAGGTGATTTTGGCATGACCGGCAGGTGGTTCCAGCAAGCCTGGCAGGTGATTCCAAAGTGTTCACCAAATGGTTGTGGCGTAGCCGGCAGGTGATTTTTGAATGATCGGCTGGTGTTTTGGCGAGTCGAGCAGGTGGCTCCGGCATGCTCGGCAGGTGCTTCCGGCGTCTCCGGCACGTGGTTCTGGTGTGTCTGAGAGCTGGTTCCGGCATGTCCGGCAGATGATTCCGGAGTGTCCGCCAAGTGGTTCTGGCATACCCGGCTGGTGATTTGGGCATGTCAGGTAGGTGCTCGGCAGGTTGTTCAGACGGGTCTGGCAGGTGTTTTCCGTCGGTTCGGGGTGTGGTTCCAGCATCTCATGAACACGTTTCTGGCACGTCTCAGATGTGGTTCCAGCCGGCCCGACAGGTGTTTCCGCAGTGTCCGCCAAGCGGTTCTGGCGTAGTTGGCAGGTGATTTTGGCATGACCGGAAGGTGGTTCCAGCAAGCCTGGCAGGTGATTCCAAAGTGTTCACCAACTGGTTGTGGCGTAGCCGGCAGGTGATTTTTGCGTGATCGGCAGGTGGTTCTGGCGAGGCGAGCAGGTGGTTCCGGCGTGCTCGGCTGGTGCTTCCGGGGTCATTGGCACGGGGTTCTGGCATGTCTGAGAGGTGGTTCCTGCTTGCCCGGCATGTGATCCCGGAGTGTTCGCCAAGTGGTTCTGGCATAGTCGGCAGGTGATTTTGGCATGTCCGGCAGGTGGTTCAGGCGAGTTGAGCAGGTGGTTCCAACGTGCTTGGCAGGTGCTTCCGGCGTCTCCGGCACATGTTTCTGGCACATCTGACATGTGGTTCTGGCATGCCCGAAAGGTGATTCCGGTCTGTCCGGTAGGTGGTTCCAGCCTGCACGGCATGTAGTTCTGGTACGTCTCAGAGGTGGTTGCGCATGCCCAACAGGTGACTCCGGACTGTCCGCCACATGGTTCTGGCACGTCTGAGAGGTGGTTCCGGCATGCCCGGCAGGTCATCCCAGAGAGTCCTCCAAGTGGTTCTGGCATAACACGCAGGTGATTTTGGCGTGTCTGGCAGGTTGTTCCGTTGTGCTTGGCAGGTGGTTCAGGCTTGGCCGGCAGGTGGTTCCAGACTGTCCAGGACGTGTTTCCAGCTTCTCCGGCAGGTGGTTCTGGTACGTCTGAGAGGTGGTTCC
This sequence comes from Equus przewalskii, assembly GCF_037783145.1. Classification (NCBI taxonomy): domain Eukaryota; kingdom Metazoa; phylum Chordata; class Mammalia; order Perissodactyla; family Equidae; genus Equus; species Equus przewalskii. Next base: position 143,700 of record NW_027228569.1, on the reverse strand, counting down.
GCCATGGCTGGCAGGTGATTCCGGACCGTCCCCCAGGTGGTTCTGGCATAGCCAGCAGTTGATATTGGCCTGTCCGGCAGGTGGTTCCAGCGAGTCGAACAGGTGGCTCCGGCGTGCTCGGCAGGTGGTTCCGGTCTGTCCGGTAGGTGATTCCGGCGTGTCCGGCACGTGCTTCCGGCACGTCTGAGAGGTGGTTCCGGCATGCGCGACAGGTGATTTCGGAGTGTCCGCCAGGTGGTTCTGGCGTACCCGGCAGGTGATTTTGGCGTGTCCGGCAGGTGTTTCTGGCGAGTCGAGCAGGTGGCTCCGGCATGCTCGGCAGGTGCTTCCGGCGTCTCCGGCACGTGGTTCTGGTGTGTCTGAGAGCTGGTTCCGGCATGTCCGGCAGATGATTCCGGAGTGTCCGCCAAGTGGTTCTGGCATACCCGGCTGGTGATTTGGGCATGTCAGGTAGGTGGTTCCGGCGAGTCGAGCAGGTGGCTCCGCCGTGCTCGGCAGGTTGTTCAGATGGGTCTGGCAGGTGTTTTCCGTCTGTTCGGGGTGTGGTTCCAGCATCTCATGCACATGGTTCTGGCACGTCTGAGATGTGGTTCCGGCCGGCCCGACAGGTGTTTCCACAGTGTCCGCCAAGTGGTACTGGCGTAGTTGGCAGGTGATTTTGGCATGACCGGCAGGTGGTTCCAGCAAGCCCGGCAGGTGATTCCGAAGTGTTCCCCAACTGGTTGTGGCGTAGCCGGCAGGTGATTTCTGCGTGTCCGGCAGGTGGTTCTGGCGAGTCGAGCAGGTGGTTCCGGCGTGCTCGGCAGGTGCTTCCGGGGTCATTGGCACGTGGTTCTGGCATATCTGAGAGGTGGTTCCGGCATGCCCGGCAGGTGATTCCGGAGTGTTCGCCAAGTGTTTCCGGCGTAGCCGGCAGGTGATTTTGCATGTCCAGCGGTCGTTCCGGCGGGTCAAGCCGGTGGTTCCGGCGTGTCCGGCAGGTGGTTCCGGTCTGTCCGGCAGGTGGTTCTGTGGTGTCCGGCACTAGGTTCAGTCTGAGAGGCTGTGCCGGCATGCCCCTCACGTGATTCCGGCTTGTCCCCGAAGTGGTGCTGGTGTAGTGGGCAGGTGATTTTGGCGTGTCCGGCAGGTGGTTCAGGCGAGTTGAGCAGGTGGTTGCGACGTGCTCGGCAGGTTCTTCCGGCGTCTCCGGCACGTGTTTCTGGCACATCTGACTGGTGGTTCCGGCATGCCCAAAAGTTGATTCCGGTCTGTCCGGTAGGTGGTTCCGGCGTGCACGGCACGTGGTTCTGGTACGTGTCAGAGGTGGTTGCGTATGCCCAACAGGTGATTCCGGACTGTCCGCCACGTGCTACTGGCACGTCTGAGAGGTGGTTCCAACCTGCCCGGCAGGTCATTTCGGAGAGTCGTCCAAGTGGTTCTGGCGTAGCCCGCAGGTGATTTTGGCGCGTCCGGCAGGTGGTTCCTCCGTGCTCGGCAGGTGGTTCAGGCATGGCCGTCACGTGGTTCCAGTTTGTCCTGGACGTGTTTCCAGCTTCTCCGGCAGGTGGTTCTGGTACGTCTGAGAGGTGGTTCCGCCATGGCTGGCAGGTGATCCCGGACTGTCCCCAAGGTGGTTCTGGCATAGCCAGCAGTTGATATTGGCCTGTCCGGCAGGTGGTTCCAGCGAGTCGAACAGGTGGCTCCGGCGTTCTTGGCAGGTGGTTCCGGTCTGTCCAGTAGGTGTTTGCGGAGTGTCTGGCACGTGCTTCCGGCATGCGCGCCAGGTGATTCAGTAGTGTCCGCCAGGTGGTTCTGGAATACCCGGCAGTTGATTTTTGCGTGTCCGGCAGGTGTTTCAGGCGAGTCGAGCAGGTGGCTCCGGCATGCTCGGCAGGTGCTTCCGGCGTCTCCGGCACTTGGTTCTGGTGTGTCTGAGAGCTGGTACCGGCATGTCCGGCAGATGATTCCGGAGTGTCCGCCAAGTGGTTCTGGCATACCCAGCAGGTGATTTTGGCCTGTCAGGGAGGTGGTACCGGTGAGTCGAGCAGGTGGTTCCGGCGTTCTCGGCAGGTGGTTCAGGCGGTCCTGGCAGGTGGTATCCGTCTGTTCGGGGTGTGGTTCCAGCATCTCATGAACACGTTTCTGGCACGTCTGAGATGCGGTTCCAGCCGGCCCGACAGGTGTTTCCGCAGTGTCCGCCAAGCGGTTCTGGCGTAGTTGTCAGGTGATTTTGGCATGACCGGCAGGTGGTTCCAGCAAGCCTGGCAGGTGATTCCAAAGTGTTCACCAAATGGTTGTGGCGTAGCCGGCAGCTGATTTTTGAATGATCGGCTGGTGTTTCTGGCGAGTCGAGCAGTTGGCTCCGGCATGCTCGGCAGGTGCTTACGGCGTCTCCGGCACGTGGTTCTGGTGTGTCTGAGAGCTGGTTCCGGCATGTCCGGCAGATGATTCCGGAGTGTCCGCCAAGTGGTTCTGGCATACCCGGCTGGTGATTTGGGCATGTCAGGTAGGTGCTCGGCAGGTTGTTCAGACGGGTCTGGCAGGTGTTTTCCGTCGGTTCGGAGTGTGGTTCCAGCATCTCATGCACATGGTTCTGGCACGTCTGAGATGTGGTTCCGGCCGGCCCGACAGGTGTTTCCACAGTGTCCGCCAAGTGGTACTGGCGTAGTTGGCAGGTGATTTTGGCATGACCGGCAGGTGGTTCCAGCAAGCCCGGCAGGTGATTCCGAAGTGTTCCCCAACTGGTTGTGGCGTAGCCGGCAGGTGATTTCTGCGTGTCCGGCAGGTGGTTCTGGCGAGTCGAGCAGGTGGTTCCGGCGTGCTCGGCAGGTGCTTCCGGGGTCATTGGCACGTGGTTCTGGCATATCTGAGAGGTGGTTCCGGCATGCCCGGCAGGTGATTCCGGAGTGTTCGCCAAGTGTTTCCGGCGTAGCCGGCAGGTGATTTTGCATGTCCAGCGGTCGTTCCGGCGGGTCGAGCCGGTGGTTCCGGCGTGTCCGGCAGGTGGTTCCGGTCTGTCCGGCAGGTGGTTCTGTGGTGTCCGGCACGAGGTTCAGTCTGAGAGGCTGTGCCGGCATGCCCCTCACGTGATTCCGGCTTGTCCCCGAAGTGGTGCTGGTGTAGCGGGCAGGTGATTTTGGCGTGTCCGGCAGGTGGTTCAGGCGAGTTGAGCAGGTGGTTGCGACGTGCTCGGCAGGTGCTTCCGGCGTCTCCGGCACGTGTTTCTGGCACATCTGACTGGTGGTTCCGGCATGCCCAAAAGTTGATTCCGGTCTGTCCGGTAGGTGGTTCCTGCGTGCACGGCACGTGGTTCTGGTACGTGTCAGAGGTGGTTGCGTATGCCCAACAGGTGATTCCGGACTGTCCGCCACGTGTTTCTGGCACATCTGAGAGGTGGTTCCAACCTGCCCGGCAGGTCATTTCGGAGAGTCGTCCAAGTGGTTCTGGCGTAGCCCGCAGGTGATATTGGCGTGTCCGGCAGGTGGTTCCGCCGTGCTCGGCAGGTGGTTCAGGCATGGCCGTCACGTGGTTCCAGTCTGTCCAGGACGTGTTTCCAGCTTCTCCGGCAGGTGGTTCTGGTACGTCTGAGAGGTGGTTCCGCCATGGCTGGCAGGTGATCCCGGACTGTCCCCAAGGTGGTTCTGGCATAGCCAGCAGTTGATATTGGCCTGTCCGGCAGGTGGTTCCAGCGAGTCGAACAGGTGGCTCCGGCGTTCTTGGCAGGTGGTTCCGGTCTGTCCGGTAGGTGTTTGCGGCGTGTCTGGCACGTGCTTCCGGCATGCGCGCCAGGTGATTCCGTAGTGTCCGCCAGGTGGTTCTGGAATACCCGGCAGGTGATTTTGGCGTGTCCGGCAGGTGTTTCTGGCGAGTCGAGCAGGTGGCTCCGGCATGCTCGGCAGGTGCTTCCGGCGTCTCCGGCACTTGGTTCTGGTGTGTCTGAGAGCTGGTTCCGGCATGTCCGGCAGATGATTCCGGAGTGTCCGCCAAGTGGTTCTGGCATACCCAGCAGGTGATTTTGGCGTGTCAGGGAGGTGGTACCGGTGAGTCGAGCAGGTGGTTCCGGCCTGCTCGGCAGGTGGTTCAGGCGGTTCTGGCAGGTGGTATCCGTCTGTTCGGGGTGTGGTTCCAGCATCTCATGAACACGTTTCTGGCACGTCTGAGATGTGGTTCCAGCCGGCCCGACAGGTGTTTCCGCAGTGTCCGCCAAGCGGTTCTGGCGTAGTTGGCAGGTGATTTTGGCATGACTGGCAGGTGGTTCCAGCAAGCCTGGCAGGTGATTCCAAAGTGTTCACCAACTGGTTGTGGCGTAGCCGGCAGGTGATTTTTGCGTGATCGGCAGGTGGTTCTGGCGAGTCGAGCAGGTGGTTCCGGCGTGCTCGGCTGGTGCTTCCGGGGTCATTGGCACGGGGTTCTGGCATGTCTGAGAGGTGGTTCCTGCATGCCCGGCAAGTGATTAGGCAGTGCTCGCCAAGTGGTTCTGGCATAGTCGGCAGGTGATTTTGGCATGTCCGGCAGGTGGTTCAGGCGAGTTGAGCAGGTGGTTCCAACGTGCTTGGCAGGTGCTTCCGGCGTCTCCGGCACGTGTTTCTGGCACATCTGACAGGTGGTTCCGGCATGCCCGAAAGGTGATTCCGGTCTGTCCGGAAGGTGGTTCCAGCCTGCACGGCATGTGGTTCTGGTACGTCTCAGAGGTGGTTGCGCATGCCCAACAGGTGATTCCGGACTGTCCGCCACATGGTTCTGGCACGTTTGAGATGTGGTTCCAGCCGGCCCGACAGGTGTTTCCGCAGTGTCCACCAAGCGGTTCTGCCGTAGTTGTCAGGTGATTTTGGCATGACCGGCAGGTGGTTCCAGCAAGCCTGGCAGGTGAGTCCAAACTGTTCACCAAATGGTTGTGGCGTAGCCGGCAGGTGATTTTTGAATGATCGGCTGGTGTTTCTGGCGAGTCGAGCAGGTGGCTCCGGCATGCTCGGCAGGTGCTTCCGGCGTCTCCGGCACGTGGTTCTGCTGTGTCTGAGAGCTGGTTCCGGCATGTCCGGCAGATGATTCCGGAGTGTCCGCCAAGTGGTTCTGGCATACCCGGCTGGTGATTTGGGCATGTCAGGTAGGTGGTTCCGGCGAGTCGAGCAGGTGGCTCCGGCGTGCTCGGCAGGTTGTTCAGACGGGTCTGGCAGGTGTTTTCCGTCTGTTCGGGGTGTGGTTCCAGCATCTCATGCACATGGTTCTGGCACGTCTGAGATGTGGTTCCGGCCGGCCCGACAGGTGTTTCCACAGTGTCCGCCAAGTGGTACTGGCGTAGTTGGCAGGTGATTTTGGCATGACCGGCAGGTGGTTCCAGCAAGCCCGGCAGGTGATTCCGAAGTGTTCCCCAACTGGTTGTGGCGTAGCCGGCAGGTGATTTCTGCGTGTCCGGCAGGTGGTTCTGGCGAGTCGAGCAGGTGGTTCCGGCGTGCTCGGCAGGTGCTTCCGGGGTCATTGGCACGTGGTTCTGGCATATCTGAGAGGTGGTTCCGGCATGCCCGGCAGGTGATTCCGGAGTGTTCGCCAAGTGTTTCCGGCGTAGCCGGCAGGTGAGTTTGCATGTCCAGCGGTCGTTCCGGCGGGTCGAGCCTGTGTTTCCAGCGTGTCCGGCAGGTGTTTCCGGTCTGTCCGGCAGTTGGTTCTGTGGTGTCCGGCACGAGGTTCAGTCTGAGAGGCTGTGCCGGCATGCCCCTCACGTGATTCCGGCTTGTCCCCGAAGTGGTGCTGGTGTAGCGGGCAGGTGATTTTGGCGTGTCCGGCAGGTGGTTCAGGCGAGTTGAGCAGGTGGTTGCGACGTGCTCGGCAGGTGCTTCCGGCGTCTCCGGCACGTGTTTCTGGCACATCTGACTGGTGGTTCCGGCATGCCCAAAAGTTGATTCCGGTCTGTCCGGTAGGTGGTTCCGGCGTGCACGGCACGTGGTTCTGGTACGTGTCAGAGGTGGTTGCGTATGCCCAACAGGTGATTCCGGACTGTCCGCCACGTGCTTCTGGCACGTCTGAGAGGTGGTTCCAACCTGCCCGGCAGGTCATTTCGGAGAGTCGTCCAAGTGGTTCTGGCGTAGCCCGCAGGTGATTTTGGCGTGTCCGGCAGGTGGTTCCGCCGTGCTCGGCAGGTGGTTCAGGCATGGCCGTCACGTGGTTCCAGTCTGTCCAGGACGTGTTTCCAGCTTCTCCGGCAGGTGGTTCTGGTACGTCTGAGAGGTGGTTCCGCCATGGCTGGCAGGTGATCCCGGACTGTCCCCCAGGTGGTTCTGGCATAGCCAGCAGTTGATATTGGCCTGTCCGGCAGGTGGTTCCAGCGAGTCGAACAGGTGGCTCCGGCGTTCTTGGCAGGTGGTTCCGGTCTGTCCGGTAGGTGTTTGCGGAGTGTCTGGCACGTGCTTCCGGCATGCGCGGCAGGTGATTCCGTAGTGTCCGCCAGGTGGTTCTGGCATACCCGGCAGGTGATTTTGGCATGTCCGTCAGGTGTTTCTGGCGAGTCGAGCAGGTGGCTCCGGCGTGCTCGGCAGGTGCTTCGGGCGTCTCCGGCACTTGGTTCTGGTGTGTCTGAGAGCTGGTACCGGCATGTCCGGCAGATGATTCCGGAGTGTCCGCCAAGTGGTTCTGGCATACCCAGCAGGTGATTTTGGCGTGTCAGGGAGGTGGTACCGGTGAGTCGAGCAGGTCGTTCCAGCGTGCTCAGAAGGTGGTTCAGGCGGTTCTGGCAGGTGGTATCCGTCTGTTCGGGGTGTGGTTCCAGCATCTCATGAACACGTTTCTGGCACGTCTGAGATGTGGTTCCAGCCGGCCCGACAGGTGTTTCCGCAGTGTCCGCCAAGCGGTTCTGGCGTAGTTGTCAGGTGATTTTGGCATGACCGGCAGGTGGTTCCAGCAAGCCTGGCAGGTGATTCCAAAGTGTTCACCAACTGGTTGTGGCGTAGCCGGCAGGTGATTTTTGCGTGATCGGCAGGTGGTTCTGGCGAGTCGAGCAGGTGGTTCCGGCGTGCTCGGCTGGTGCTTCCGGGGTCATTGGCACGGGGTTCTGGCATGTCTGAGAGGTGGTTCCTGCATGCCCGGCAAGTGATCCCGGAGTGTTCGCCAAGTGGTTCTGGCATAGTCGGCAGGTGATTTTGGCATGTCCGGCAGGTGGTTCAGGCGAGTTGAGCAGGTGGTTCCAACGTGCTTGGCAGGTGCTTCCGGCGTCTCCGGCACGTGTTTCTGGCACATCTGACAGGTGGTTCTGGCATGCCCGAAAGGTGATTCCGGTCTGTCCGGTAGGTGGTTCCAGCCTGCACGGCATGTGGTTCTGGTACGTCTCAGAGGTGGTTGCGCATGCCCAACAGGTGATTCCGGACTGTCCGCCACATGGTTCTGGCACGTCTGAGAGGTGGTTCCGGCATGCCCGGCAGGTCATCCCAGAGAGTCCTCCAAGTGGTTCTGGCATAACACGCAGGTGATTTTGGCGTGTCTGGCAGGTTGTTCCGTTGTGCTTGGCAGGTGGTTCAGGCTTGGCCGGCAGGTGGTTCCAGACTGTCCAGGACGTGTTTCCAGCTTCTCCGGCAGGTGGTTCTGGTACGTCTGAGAGGTGGTTCCGCCATGGCTGGCAGGTGATTCCGGACCATCCCCTAGGTGGTTCTGGCATAGCCAGCAGTTGATATTGGCCTGTCCGGCAGGTGGTTCCAGCGAGTCGAACAGGTGGCTCCGGCGTGCTCGGCAGGTGGTTCCGGTCTGTCCGGTAGGTGATTCCGGCGTGTCCGGCACGTGCTTCCGGCACGTCTGAGAGGTGGTTCCGGCATGCGCGACAGGTGATTTCGGAGTGTCCGCCAGGTGGTTCTGGCGTACCCGGCAGGTGATTTTGGCGTGTCCGGCAGGTGTTTCTGGCGAGTCGAGCAGGTGGCTCCGGCATGCTCGGCAGGTGCTTCCGGCGTCTCCGGCACGTGGTTCTGCTGTGTCTGAGAGCTGGTTCCGGCATGTCCGGCAGATGATTCCGGAGTGTCCGCCAAGTGGTTCTGGCTTACCCGGCTGGTGATTTGGGCATGTCAGGTAGGTGGTTCCGGCGAGTCGAGCAGGTGGCTCCGGCGTGCTCGGCAGGTTGTTCAGACGGGTCTGGCAGGTGTTTTCCGTCTGTTCGGGGTGTGGTTCCAGCATCTCATGCACATGGTTTTCGCACGTCTGAGATGTGGTTCCGGCCGGCCCGACAGGTGTTTCCACAGTGTCCGCCAAGTGGTACTGGCGTAGTTGGCAGGTGATTTTGGCATGACCGGCAGGTGGTTCCAGCAAGCCCGGCAGGTGATTCCGAAGTGTTCCCCAACTGGTTGTGGCGTAGCCGGCAGGTGATTTCTGCGTGTCCGGCAGGTGGTTCTGGCGAGTCGAGCAGGTGGTTCCGGCGTGCTCGGCAGGTGCTTCCGGGGTCATTGGCACGTGGTTCTGGCATATCTGAGAGGTGGTTCCGGCATGCCCGGCAGGTGATTCCGGAGTGTTCGCCAAGTGTTTCCGGCGTAGCCGCCAGGTGATTTTGCATGTCCAGCGGTCGTTCCGGCGGGTCAAGCCGGTGGTTCCGGCGTGTCCGGCAGGTGGTTCCGGTCTGTCCGGCAGGTGGTTCTGTGGTGTCCGGCACGAGGTTCAGTCTGAGAGGCTGTGCCGGCATGCCCCTCACGTGATTCCGGCTTGTCCCCGAAGTGGTACTGGTGTAGCGGGCAGGTGATTTTGGCGTGTCCGGCAGGTGGTTCAGGCGAGTTGAGCAGGTGGTTGCGACGTGCTCAGCAGGTGCTTCCGGCGTCTCCGGCACGTGTTTCTGGCACATCTGACTGGTGGTTCCGGCATGCCCAAAAGTTGATTCCGGTCTGTCCTGTAGGTGGTTCCGGCGTGCACGGCACGTGGTTCTGGTACGTGTCAGAGGTGGTTGCGTATGCCCAACAGGTGATTCCGGACTGTCCGCCACGTGCTTCTGGCACGTCTGAGAGGTGGTTCCAACCTGCCCGGCAGGTCATTTCGGAGAGTCGTCCAAGTGGTTCTGGCGTAGCCCGCAGGTGATTTTGGCGCGTCCGGCAGGTGGTTCCTCCGTGCTCGGCAGGTGGTTCAGGCATGGCCGTCACGTGGTTCCAGTTTGTCCTGGACGTGTTTCCAGCTTCTCCGGCAGGTGGTTCTGGTACGTCTGAGAGGTGGTTCCGCCATGGCTGGCAGGTGATCCCGGACTGTCCCCAAGGTGGTTCTGGCATAGCCAGCAGTTGATATTGGCCTGTCCGGCAGGTGGTTCCAGCGAGTCGAACAGGTGGCTCCGGCGTTCTTGGCAGGTGGTTCCGGTCTGTCCAGTAGGTGTTTGCGGCGTGTCTGGCACGTGCTTCCGGCATGCGCGGCAGGTGATTCCGTAGTGTCCGCCAGGTGGTTCTGGAATACCCGGCAGTTGATTTTGGCGTGTCCGGCAGGTGTTTCTGGCGAGTCGAGCAGGTGGCTCCGGCATGCTCGGCAGGTGCTTCCGGCGTCTCCGGCACTTGGTTCTGGTGTGTCTGAGAGCTGGTACCGGCATGTCCGGCAGATGATTCCGGAGTGTTCGCCAAGTGGTTCTGGCATACCCAGCAGGTGATTTTGGCGTGTCAGGGAGGTGGTACCGGTGAGTCGAGCAGGTGGTTCCGGCGTGCTCGGCAGGTGGTTCAGGCGGTCCTGGCAGGTGGTATCCGTCTGTTCAGGGTGTGGTTCCAGCATCTCATGAACACGTTTCTGGCACGTCTGAGATGCGGTTCCAGCCGGCCCGAAAGGTGTTTCCGCAGTGTCCGCCAAGCGGTTCTGGCGTAGTTGTCAGGTGATTTTGGCATGACCGGCAGGTGGTTCCAGCAAGCCTGGCAGGTGATTCCAAAGTGTTCACCAAATGGTTGTGGCGTAGCCGGCAGGTGATTTTTGAATGATCGGCTGGTGTTTCTGGCGAGTCGAGCAGGTGGCTCCGGCATGCTCGGCAGGTGCTTCCGGCGTCTCCGGCACGTGGTTCTGGTGTGTCTGAGAGCTGGTTCCGGCATGTCCGGCAGATGATTCCGGAGTGTCCGCCAAGTGGTTCTGGCATACCCGGCTGGTGATTTGGGCATGTCAGGTAGGTGCTCGGCAGGTTGTTCAGACGGGTCTGGCAGGTGTTTTCCGTCGGTTCGGGGTGTGGTTCCAGCATCTCATGCACATGGTTCTGGCACGTCTGAGATGTGGTTCCGGCCGGCCCGACAGGTGTTTCCACAGTGTCCGCCAAGCGGTAATGGCGTAGTTGGCAGGTGATTTTGGCATGACTGGCAGGTGGTTCCAGCAAGCCTGGCAGGTGATTCCAAAGTCTTCACCAACTGGTTGTGGCGTACCCGGCAGGTGATTTTGGCGTGTCCGGCAGGTGTTTCTGGCGAGTCGAGCAGGTTGCTCCGGCATGCTCGGCAGGTGCTTCCGGCGTCTCCGGCATTTGGTCTGGTGTGTCTGAGAGCTGGTTCCGGCACGTCCGGCAGATGATTCCGGAGTGTCCGCCAAGTGGTTCTGGCATACCCAGCAGGTGATTTTGGCGTGTCAGGGAGGTGGTTCAGGCGAGTTGATCAGGTGGTTGCGACGTGCTCGGCAGGTGCTTCCGGCGTCTCCGGCACGTGTTTCTGGCACATCTGACTGGTGGTTCCGGCATGCCCACAAGTTGATTCCGGTCTGTCCGGTGAGTGGATCCGGTGTGCACGGCACGTGGTTCTGGTACGTCTCAGATGTGGTTGCATATGCCCAACAGGGGATTCCGGACTGTCCGCCACGTGCTTCTGGCACGTCTGAGAGGTGGTTCCAACATGCCCGGCAGGTCATTTCGGAGAGTCGTCCAAGTGGTTCTAGCGTAGCCCGCAGGTGCTTTTGGCGTGTCCGGCAGGTGGTTCCGCCGTGCTCGGCAGGTGGTTCAGGCATGGCCGTCACGTGCTTCCAGTCTGTCCAGGACGTGTTTCCATCTTCTCCGGCAGGTGGTTCTGGTACGTCTGAGTGGTGGTTCCGCCATGGCTGGCAGGTGATCCCGGACTGTCCCCCAGGTGGTTCTGGCATAGCCAGCAGTTGATATTGGACTGTCCGGCAGGTGTTTCTGGCGAGTCGAGCAGGTGGCTCCGGCATGCTCGGCAGGTGCTTCCGGCGTCTCCGGCACTTGGTTCTGGTGTGTCTGAGAGCTGGTTCCGGCATGTCCGGCAGATGATTCCGGAGTGTCCGCCAAGTCATTCTGGCATACCCAGCAAGTGATTTTGGCGTGTCAGGGAGGTGGTACCGGTGAGTCGAGCAGGTGGTTCCGGCGTGCTCGGCAGGTGGTTCAGGCGGTTCTGGCAGGTGGTATCCGTCTGTTCGGGGTGTGGTTCCAGCATCTCATGAACACGTTTCTGGCACTTCTGAGATGTGGTTCCAGCCGGCCCGACAGGTGTTTCCGCAGTGTCCGCCAAGCGGTTCTGGCGTAGTTGGCAGGTGATTTTGGCATGACCGGCAGGTGGTTCCAGCAAGCCTGGCAGGTGATTCCAAAGTGTTCACCAACTGGTTGTGGCGTAGCCGGCAGGTGATTTTTGCGTGATCGGCAGGTGGTTCTTGCGAGTCGAGCAGGTGTTTCCGGCGTGCTCGGCTGGTGCTTCCGGGGTCATTGGCACGGGGTTCTGGCATGTCTGAGAGGTGGTTCCTGCATGCCCGGCAAGTGATTCCGGAGTGTTCGCCAAGTGGTTCTGGCATAGTCGGCAGGTGATTTTGGCATGTCCGGCAGGTGGTTCAGGCGAGTTGAGCAGGTGGTTCCAACGTGCTTGGCAGGTGCTTCCGGCGTCTCCGGCACGTGTTTCTGGCACATCTGACAGGTGGTTCCGGCATGATCGTAAGGTGATTCCGGTCTGTCAGGTAGGTGGTTCCAGCCTGCACAGCATGTGGTTCTGGTACGTCTCAGAGGTGGTTGCGCATGCCCAACAGGTGATTCCGGACTGTCCGCCACATGGTTCTGGCACGTCTGAGAGGTGGTTCCGGCATGCCCGGCAGGTCATCCCAGAGAGTCCTCCAAGTGGTTCTGGCATAACACGCAGGTGATTTTGGCGTGTCTGGCAGGTTGTTCCGTTGTGCTTGGCAGGTGGTTCAGGCTTGGCCGGCAGGTGGTTCCAGACTGTCCAGGACGTGTTTCCAGCTTCTCCGGCAGGTGGTTCTGGTACGTCTGAGAGGTGGTTCCGCCATGGCTGGCAGGTGATTCCGGACCGTCCCCCAGGTGGTTCTGGCATAGCCAGCAGTTGATATTGGCCTGTCCGGCAGGTGGTTCCAGCGAGTCGAACAGGTGGCTCCGGCGTGCTCGGCAGGTGGTTCCGGTCTGTCCGCTAGGAGATTCCGGCGTGTCCGGCACGTGCTTCCGGCACGTCTGAGAGGTGGTTCCGGCATGCGCGACAGGTGATTTCGGAGTGTCTGCCAGGTGGTTCTGGCGTACCCGGCAGGTGATTTTGGCGTGTCCGGCAGGTGTTTCTGGCGAGTCGAGCAGGTGGCTCCGGCATGCTCGGCAGGTGCTTCCGGCGTCTCCGGCACGTGGTTCTGCTGTGTCTGAGAGCTGGTTCCGGCATGTCCGGCAGATGATTCCGGAGTGTCCGCCAAGTGGTTCTGGCTTACCCGGCTGGTGATTTGGGCATGTCAGGTAGGTGGTTCCGGCGAGTCGAGCAGGTGGCTCCGGCGTGCTCGGCAGGTTGTTCAGACGGGTCTGGCAGGTGTTTTCCGTCTGTTCGGGGTGTGGTTCCAGCATCTCATGCACATGGTTTTCGCACGTCTGAGATGTGGTTCCGGCCGGCCCGACAGGTGTTTCCACAGTGTCCGCCAAGTGGTACTGGCGTAGTTGGCAGGTGATTTTGGCATGACCGGCAGGTGGTTCCAGCAAGCCCGGCAGGTGATTCCGAAGTGTTCCCCAACTGGTTGTGGCGTAGCCGGCAGGTGATTTCTGCGTGTCCGGCAGGTGGTTCTGGCGAGTCGAGCAGGTGGTTCCGGCGTGCTCGGCAGGTGCTTCCGGGGTCATTGGCACGTGGTTCTGGCATATCTGAGAGGTGGTTCCGGCATGCCCGGCAGGTGATTCCGGAGTGTTCGCCAAGTGTTTCCGGCGTAGCCGCCAGGTGATTTTGCATGTCCAGCGGTCGTTCCGGCGGGTCAAGCCGGTGGTTCCGGCGTGTCCGGCAGGTGGTTCCGGTCTGTCCGGCAGGTGGTTCTGTGGTGTCCGGCACGAGGTTCAGTCTGAGAGGCTGTGCCGGCATGCCCCTCACGTGATTCCGGCTTGTCCCCGAAGTGGTACTGGTGTAGCGGGCAGGTGATTTTGGCGTGTCCGGCAGGTGGTTCAGGCGAGTTGAGCAGGTGGTTGCGACGTGCTCAGCAGGTGCTTCCGGCGTCTCCGGCACGTGTTTCTGGCACATCTGACTGGTGGTTCCGGCATGCCCAAAAGTTGATTCCGGTCTGTCCTGTAGGTGGTTCCGGCGTGCACGGCACGTGGTTCTGGTACGTGTCAGAGGTGGTTGCGTATGCCCAACAGGTGATTCCGGACTGTCCGCCACGTGCTTGTGGCACGTCTGAGAGGTGGTTCCAACCTGCCCGGCAGGTCATTTCGGAGAGTCGTCCAAGTGGTTCTGGCGTAGCCCGCAGGTGATTTTGGCGCGTCCGGCAGGTGGTTCCTCCGTGCTCGGCAGGTGGTTCAGGCATGGCCGTCACGTGGTTCCAGTTTGTCCTGGACGTGTTTCCAGCTTCTCCGGCAGGTGGTTCTGGTACGTCTGAGAGGTGGTTCCGCCATGGCTGGCAGGTGATCCCGGACTGTCCCCAAGGTGGTTCTGGCATAGCCAGCAGTTGATATTGGCCTGTCCGGCAGGTGGTTCCAGCGAGTCGAACAGGTGGCTCCGGCGTTCTTGGCAGGTGGTTCCGGTCTGTCCAGTAGGTGTTTGCGGCGTGTCTGGCACGTGCTTCCGGCATGCGCGGCAGGTGATTCCGTAGTGTCCGCCAGGTGGTTCTGGAATACCCGGCAGTTGATTTTGGCGTGTCCGGCAGGTGTTTCTGGCGAGTCGAGCAGGTGGCTCCGGCATGCTCGGCAGGTGCTTCCGGCGTCTCCGGCACTTGGTTCTGGTGTGTCTGAGAGCTGGTACCGGCATGTCCGGCAGATGATTCCGGAGTGTTCGCCAAGTGGTTCTGGCATACCCAGCAGGTGATTTTGGCGTGTCAGGGAGGTGGTACCGGTGAGTCGAGCAGGTGGTTCCGGCGTGCTCGGCAGGTGGTTCAGGCGGTCCTGGCAGGTGGTATCCGTCTGTTCAGGGTGTGGTTCCAGCATCTCATGAACACGTTTCTGGCACGTCTGAGATGCGGTTCCAGCCGGCCTGAAAGGTGTTTCCGCAGTGTCCGCCAAGCGGTTCTGGCGTAGTTGTCAGGTGATTTTGGCATGACCGGCAGGTGGTTCCAGCAAGCCTGGCAGGTGATTCCAAAGTGTTCACCAAATGGTTGTGGCGTAGCCGGCAGCTGATTTTTGAATGATCGGCTGGTGTTTCTGGCGAGTCGAGCAGGTGGCTCCGGCATGCTCGGCAGGTGCTTCCGGCGTCTCCGGCACGTGGTTCTGGTGTGTCTGAGAGCTGGTTCCGGCATGTCCGGCAGATGATTCCGGAGTGTCCGCCAAGTGGTTCTGGCATACCCGGCTGGTGATTTGGGCATGTCAGGTAGGTGCTCGGCAGGTTGTTCAGACGGGTCTGGCAGGTGTTTTCCGTCGGTTCGGGGTGTGGTTCCAGCATCTCATGCACATGGTTCTGGCACGTCTGAGATGTGGTTCCGGCCGGCCCGACAGGTGTTTCCACAGTGTCCGCCAAGCGGTAATGGCGTAGTTGGCAGGTGATTTTGGCATGACTGGCAGGTGGTTCCAGCAAGCCTGGCAGGTGATTCCAAAGTCTTCACCAACTGGTTGTGGCGTACCCGGCAGGTGATTTTGGCGTGTCCGGCAGGTGTTTCTGGCGAGTCGAGCAGGTTGCTCCGGCATGCTCGGCAGGTGCTTCCGGCGTCTCCGGCATTTGGTCTGGTGTGTCTGAGAGCTGGTTCCGGCACGTCCGGCAGATGATTCCGGAGTGTCCGCCAAGTGGTTCTGGCATACCCAGCAGGTGATTTTGGCGTGTCAGGGAGGTGGTTCAGGCGAGTTGATCAGGTGGTTGCGACGTGCTCGGCAGGTGCTTCCGGCGTCTCCGGCACGTGTTTCTGGCACATCTGACTGGTGGTTCCGGCATGCCCACAAGTTGATTCCGGTCTGTCCGGTGAGTGGATCCGGTGTGCACGGCACGTGGTTCTGGTACGTCTCAGATGTGGTTGCATATGCCCAACAGGGGATTCCGGACTGTCCGCCACGTGCTTCTGGCACGTCTGAGAGGTGGTTCCAACATGCCCGGCAGGTCATTTCGGAGAGTCGTCCAAGTGGTTCTAGCGTAGCCCGCAGGTGCTTTTGGCGTGTCCGGCAGGTGGTTCCGCCGTGCTCGGCAGGTGGTTCAGGCATGGCCGTCACGTGCTTCCAGTCTGTCCAGGACGTGTTTCCAGCTTCTCCGGCAGGTGGTTCTGGTACGTCTGAGTGGTGGTTCCGCCATGGCTGGCAGGTGATCCCGGACTGTCCCCCAGGTGGTTCTGGCATAGCCAGCAGTTGATATTGGACTGTCCGGCAGGTGTTTCTGGCGAGTCGAGCAGGTGGCTCCGGCATGCTCGGCAGGTGCTTCCGGCGTCTCCGGCACTTGGTTCTGGTGTGTCTGAGAGCTGGTTCCGGCATGTCCGGCAGATGATTCCGGAGTGTCCGCCAAGTCATTCTGGCATACCCAGCAAGTGATTTTGGCGTGTCAGGGAGGTGGTACCGGTGAGTCGAGCAGGTGGTTCCGGCGTGCTCGGCAGGTGGTTCAGGCGGTTCTGGCAGGTGGTATCCGTCTGTTCGGGGTGTGGTTCCAGCATCTCATGAACACGTTTCTGGCACGTCTGAGATGTGGTTCCAGCCGGCCCGACAGGTGTTTCCGCAGTGTCCGCCAAGCGGTTCTGGCGTAGTTGGCAGGTGATTTTGGCATGACCGGCAGTTGGTTCCGGCAAGCCTGGCAGGTGATTCCAAAGTGTTCACCAACTGGTTGTGGCGTAGCCGGCAGGTGATTTTTGCGTGATCGGCAGGTGGTTCTGGCGAGTCGAGCAGGTGGTTCCGGCGTGCTCGGCTGGTGCTTCCGGGGTCATTGGCACGGGGTTCTGGCATGTCTGAGAGGTGGTTCCTGCATGCCCGGCAAGTGATTCCGGAGTGTTCGCCAAGTGGTTCTGGCATAGTCGGCAGGTGATTTTGGCATGTCCGGCAGGTGGTTCAGGCGAGTTGAGCAGGTGGTTCCAACGTGCTTGGCAGGTGCTTCCGGCGTCTCCGGCACGTGTTTCTGGCACATCTGACAGGTGGTTCCGGCATGCCCGAAAGGTGATTCCGGTCTGTCCGGTAGGTGGTTCCAGCCTGCACGGCATGTGGTTCTGGTACGTCTCAGAGGTGGTTGCGCATGCCCAACAGGTGATTCCGGACTGTCCGCCACATGGTTCTGGCACGTCTGAGAGGTGGTTCCGGCATGCCCGGCAGGTCATCCCAGAGAGTCCTCCAAGTGGTTCTGGCATAACACGCAGGTGATTTTGGCGTGTCTGGCAGGTTGTTCCGTTGTGCTTGGCAGGTGGTTCAGGCTTGGCCGGCAGGTGGTTCCAGACGGTCCAGGACGTGTTTCCAGCTTCTCCGGCAGGTGGTTCTGGTACGTCTGAGAGGTGGTTCCGCCAGGGCTGGCAGGTGATTCCGGACCGTCCCCCAGGTGGTTCTGGCATAGCCAGCAGTTGATATTGGCCTGTCCGGCAGGTGGTTCCAGCGAGTCGAACAGGTGGCTCCGGCGTGCTCGGCAGGTGGTTCCGGTCTGTCCGGTATGTG
The DNA here is from genome assembly GCF_037783145.1 of Equus przewalskii. Classification (NCBI taxonomy): domain Eukaryota; kingdom Metazoa; phylum Chordata; class Mammalia; order Perissodactyla; family Equidae; genus Equus; species Equus przewalskii. The sequence goes on along the minus strand of NW_027228569.1, from coordinate 126,824 downwards.
ATTCCGGCGTGTCCGGCACGTGCTTCCGGCACGTCTGAGAGGTGGTTCCGGCATGCGCGAAAGGTGATTTCAGAGTGTCCGCCAGGTGGTTCTGGCGTACCTGGCAGGTGATTTTGGCGTGTCCGGCAGGTGTTTCTGGCGAGTCGAGCAGGTGGCTCCGGCATGCTCGGTAGGTGCTTCCGGCGTCTCCGGCACGTGGTTCTGGTGTGTCTGAGAGCTGGTTCCGGCATGTCCGGCAGATGATTCCGGAGTGTCCGCCAAATGGTTCTGGCATACCCGGCTGGTGATTCGGGCATGTCAGGTAGGTGGTTCCGGCGAGTCGAGCAGGTGGCTCCGGCGTGCTCGGCAGGTTGTTCAGACGGGTCTGGCAGGTGTTTTCCGTCTGTTCGGGGTGTGGTTCCAGCATCTCATGCACATGGTTCTGGCACGTCTGAGATGTGGTTCCGGCCGGCCCGACAGGTGTTTCCACAGTGTCCGCCGAGTGGTACTGGCGTAGTTGGCATGTGATTTTGGCATGACCGGCAGGTGGTTCCAGCAAGCCCGGCAGGTGATTCCGAAGTGTTCCCCAACTGGTTGTGGCGTAGCCGGCAGGTGATTTTTGCTTGTATGGCAGGTGGTTCTGTCATATCTGAGAGGTGGTTCCGGCATGCCCGGCAGGTGATTCCGGAGTGTTCGCCAAGTGTTTCCGGCGTAGCCGGAAGGTGAGTTTGCATGTCCAGCGGTCGTTCCGGCGCGTCGAGCCGGTGGTTCCGGCGTGTCCGGCAGGTGGTTCCGGTCTGTCCGGCAGGAGGTTCTGTGGTGTCCGGCACGAGGTTCAGTCTGAGAGGCTGTGCCGGCATGCCCCTCACGTGATTCCGGCTTGTCCCCGAAGTGGTGCTGGTGTAGCGGGCAGATGATTTTGGCGTGTCCGGCAGGTGGTTCAGGCGAGTTGAGCAGGTGGTTGCGACGTGCTCGGCAGGTGCTTCCGGCGTCTCCGGCACGTGTTTCTGGCACATCTGACTGGTGGTTCCGGCATGCCCAAAAGTTGATTCCGGTCTGTCCGGTAGGTGGTTTCGGCGTGCACGGCACGTGGTTCTGGTACGTCTCGGAGGTGGTTGCGTATGCCCAACAGGTGATTCCAGACTGTCCGCCACGTGCTTCTGGCACGTCTGAGAGGTGGTTCCAACATGCCCGGCAGGTCATTTCGGAGAGTCGTCCAAGTGGTTCTGGCGTAGCCCGCAGGTGATTTTGGCGTGTCCGGCAGGTGGTTCCGCCGTGCTCGGCAGGTGGTTCAGGCATGGCCGTCACGTGGTTCCAGTCTGTCCAGGACGTGTTTCCAGCTTCTCCGGCAGGTGGTTCTGGTACGTCTGAGAGGTAGTTCCGCCATGGCTGGCAGGTTATCCCGGACTGTCCCCCAGGTGGTTCTGTAATAGCCAGCAGTTGATATTGGCCTGTCCGGCAGGTGGTTCCAGCGAGTCGAACAGGTGGCTCCGGCGTGCTCGGCAGGTGGTTCCGGTCTGTCCGGTAGGTGTTTCCGGCGTGTCTGGCACGTGCTTCCGGCATGCGCGGCAGGTGATTCCGTAGTGTCCGCCTGGCGGTTCTGGCATACCCGGAAGGTGATTTTGGCGTGTCCGGCAGGTGTTTCTGGCGAGTCGAGCAGGTGGCTCCGGCATGCTCGGCAGGTGCTTCCGGCGTCTCCGGCACTTGGTTCTGGTGTGTCTGAGAGCTGGTTCCGGCATGTCCGGCAGATGATTCCGGAGTGTCCGCCAAGTCATTCTGGCATACCCAGCAAGTGATTTTGGCGTGTCAGGGAGGTGGTACCGGTGAGTCGAGCAGGTGGTTCCGGCGTGCTCGGCAGGTGGTTCAGGCGGTTCTGGCAGGTGGTATCCGTCTGTTCGGGGTGTGGTTCCAGCATCTCATGAACACGTTTCTGGCACGTCTGAGATGTGGTTCCAGCCGGCCCGACAGGTGTTTCCGCAGTGTCCGCCAAGCGGTTCTGGCGTAGTTGGCAGGTGATTTTGGCATGACCGGCAGTTGGTTCCGGCAAGCCTGGCAGGTGATTCCAAAGTGTTCACCAACTGGTTGTGGCGTAGCCGGCAGGTGATTTTTGCGTGATCGGCAGGTGGTTCTGGCGAGTCGAGCAGGTGGTTCCGGCGTGCTCGGCTGGTGCTTCCGGGGTCATTGGCACGGGGTTCTGGCATGTCTGAGAGGTGGTTCCTGCATGCCCGGCAAGTGATTCCGGAGTGTTCGCCAAGTGGTTCTGGCATAGTCGGCAGGTGATTTTGGCATGTCCGGCAGGTGGTTCAGGCGAGTTGAGCAGGTGGTTCCAACGTGCTTGGCAGGTGCTTCCGGCGTCTCCGGCACGTGTTTCTGGCACATCTGACAGGTGGTTCCGGCATGCCCGAAAGGTGATTCCGGTCTGTCCGGTAGGTGGTTCCAGCCTGCACGGCATGTGGTTCTGGTACGTCTCAGAGGTGGTTGCGCATGCCCAACAGGTGATTCCGGACTGTCCGCCACATGGTTCTGGCACGTCTGAGAGGTGGTTCCGGCATGCCCGGCAGGTCATCCCAGAGAGTCCTCCAAGTGGTTCTGGCATAACACGCAGGTGATTTTGGCGTGTCTGGCAGGTTGTTCCGTTGTGCTTGGCAGGTGGTTCAGGCTTGGCCGGCAGGTGGTTCCAGACGGTCCAGGACGTGTTTCCAGCTTCTCCGGCAGGTGGTTCTGGTACGTCTGAGAGGTGGTTCCGCCAGGGCTGGCAGGTGATTCCGGACCGTCCCCCAGGTGGTTCTGGCATAGCCAGCAGTTGATATTGGCCTGTCCGGGAGGTGGTTCCAGCGAGTCGAACAGGTGGCTCCGGCGTGCTCGGCAGGTGGTTCCGGTCTGTCCGGTAGGTGATTCCGGCGTGTCCGGCACGTGCTTCCGGCACGTCTGAGAGGTGGTTCCGGCATGCGCGAAAGGTGATTTCAGAGTGTCCGCCAGGTGGTTCTGGCGTACCTGGCAGGTGATTTTGGCGTGTCCGGCAGGTGTTTCTGGCGAGTCGAGCAGGTGGCTCCGGCATGCTCGGTAGGTGCTTCCGGCGTCTCCGGCACGTGGTTCTGGTGTGTCTGAGAGCTGGTTCCGGCATGTCCGGCAGATGATTCCGGAGTGTCCGCCAAATGGTTCTGGCATACCCGGCTGGTGATTCGGGCATGTCAGGTAGGTGGTTCCGGCGAGTCGAGCAGGTGGCTCCGGCGTGCTCGGCAGGTTGTTCAGACGGGTCTGGCAGGTGTTTTCCGTCTGTTCGGGGTGTGGTTCCAGCATCTCATGCACATGGTTCTGGCACGTCTGAGATGTGGTTCCGGCCGGCCCGACAGGTGTTTCCACAGTGTCCGCCGAGTGGTACTGGCGTAGTTGGCAGGTGATTTTGGCATGACCGGCAGGTGGTTCCAGCAAGCCCGGCAGGTGATTCCGAAGTGTTCCCCAACTGGTTGTGGCGTAGCCGGCAGGTGATTTTTGCTTGTATGGCAGGTGGTTCTGTCATATCTGAGAGGTGGTTCCGGCATGCCCGGCAGGTGATTCCGGAGTGTTCGCCAAGTGTTTCCGGCGTAGCCGGCAGGTGAGTTTGCATGTCCAGCGGTCGTTCCGGCGCGTCGAGCCGGTGGTTCCGGCGTGTCCGGCAGGTGGTTCCGGTCTGTCCGGCAGGAGGTTCTGTGGTGTCCGGCACGAGGTTCAGTCTGAGAGGCTGTGCCGGCATGCCCCTCACGTGATTCCGGCTTGTCCCCGAAGTGGTGCTGGTGTAGCGGGCAGATGATTTTGGCGTGTCCGGCAGGTGGTTCAGGCGAGTTGAGCAGGTGGTTGCGACGTGCTCGGCAGGTGCTTCCGGCGTCTCCGGCACGTGTTTCTGGCACATCTGACTGGTGGTTCCGGCATGCCCAAAAGTTGATTCCGGTCTGTCCGGTAGGTGGTTCCGGCGTGCACGGCACGTGGTTCTGGTACGTCTCGGAGGTGGTTGCGTATGCCCAACAGGTGATTCCAGACTGTCCGCCACGTGCTTCTGGCACGTCTGAGAGGTGGTTCCAACATGCCCGGCAGGTCATTTCGGAGAGTCGTCCAAGTGGTTCTGGCGTAGCCCGCAGGTGATTTTGGCGTGTCCGGCAGGTGGTTCCGCCGTGCTCGGCAGGTGGTTCAGGCATGGCCGTCACGTGGTTCCAGTCTGTCCAGGACGTGTTTCCAGCTTCTCCGGCAGGTGGTTCTGGTACGTCTGAGAGGTAGTTCCGCCATGGCTGGCAGGTTATCCCGGACTGTCCCCCAGGTGGTTCTGTAATAGCCAGCAGTTGATATTGGCCTGTCCGGCAGGTGGTTCCAGCGAGTCGAACAGGTGGCTCCGGCGTGCTCGGCAGGTGGTTCCGGTCTGTCCGGTAGGTGTTTCCGGCGTGTCTGGCACGTGCTTCCGGCATGCGCGGCAGGTGATTCCGTAGTGTCCGCCTGGCGGTTCTGGCATACCCGGAAGGTGATTTTGGCGTGTCCGGCAGGTGTTTCTGGCGAGTCGAGCAGGTGGCTCCGGCATGCTCGGCAGGTGCTTCCGGCGTCTCCGGCACTTGGTTCTGGTGTGTCTGAGAGCTGGTTCCGGCATGTCCGGCAGATGTTCCGGAGTGTCCGCCAAGTGGTTCTGGCATACCCGGCTGGTGATTTGGGCATGTCAGGTAGGTGGTTCTGGCGAGTCGAGCAGGTGGTTCCGGCGTGCTCGGCAGGTGCTTCCGGGGTCATTGGCACGTGGTTCTGGCATATCTGAGAGGTGGTTCCGGCATGCCCGGCAGGTGATTCCGGAGTGTTCGCCAAGTGTTTCCGGCGTAGCCGGCAGGTGATTTTGCATGTCCAGCGGTCGTTCCGGCGGGTCGAGCCGGTGGTTCCGGCGTGTCCGGCAGGTGGTTCCGGTCTGTCCGGCAGGTGGTTCTGTGGTGTCCGGCACGAGGTTCAGTCTGAGAGGCTGTGCCGGCATGCCCCTCACGTGATTCCGGCTTGTCCCCGAAGTGGTGCTGGTGTAGTGGGCAGGTGATTTTGGCGTGTCCGGCAGGTGGTTCAGGCGAGTTGAGCAGGTGGTTGCGACGTGCTCGGCAGGTTCTTCCGGCGTCTCCGGCACGTGTTTCTGGCACATCTGACTGGTGGTTCCGGCATGCCCAAAAGTTGATTCCGGTCTGTCCGGTAGGTGGTTCCGGCGTGCACGGCACGTGGTTCTGGTACGTGTCAGAGGTGGTTGCGTATGCCCAACAGGTGATTCCGGACTGTCCGCCACGTGCTTCTGGCACGTCTGAGAGGTGGTTCCAACCTGCCCGGCAGGTCATTTCGGAGAGTCGTCCAAGTGGTTCTGGCGTAGCCCGCAGGTGATTTTGGCGCGTCCGGCAGGTGGTTCCTCCGTGCTCGGCAGGTGGTTCAGGCATGGCCGTCACGTGGTTCCAGTTTGTCCTGGACGTGTTTCCAGCTTCTCCGGCAGGTGGTTCTGGTACGTCTGAGAGGTGGTTCCGCCATGGCTGGCAGGTGATCCCGGAATGTCCCCAAGGTGGTTCTGGCATAGCCAGCAGTTGATATTGGCCTGTCCGGCAGGTGGTTCCAGCGAGTCGAACAGGTGGCTCCGGCGTTCTTGGCAGGTGGTTCCGGTCTGTCCAGTAGGTGTTTGCGGCGTGTCTGGCACGTGCTTCCGGCATGCGCGCCAGGTGGTTCAGTAGTGTCCGCCAGGTGGTTCTGGAATACCCGGCAGTTGATTTTTGCGTGTCCGGCAGGTGTTTCTGGCGAGTCGAGCAGGTGGCTCCGGCATGCTCGGCAGGTGCTTCCGGCGTCTCCGGCACTTGGTTCTGGTGTGTCTGAGAGCTGGTACCGGCATGTCCGGCAGATGATTCCGGAGTGTCCGCCAAGTGGTTCTGGCATACCCAGCAGGTGATTTTGGCGTGTCAGGGAGGTGGTACCCGTGAGTCGAGCAGGTGGTTCCGGCGTTCTCGGCAGGTGGTTCAGGCGGTCCTGGCAGGTGGTATCCGTCTGTTCGGGGTGTGGTTCCAGCATCTCATGAACACGTTTCTGGCACGTCTGAGATGCGGTTCCAGCCGGCCCGACAGGTGTTTCCGCAGTGTCCGCCAAGCGGTTCTGGCGTAGTTGTCAGGTGATTTTGGCATGACCGGCAGGTGGTTCCAGCAAGCCTGGCAGGTGATTCCAAAGTGTTCACCAAATGGTTGTGGCGCAGCCGGCAGCTGATTTTTGAATGATCGGCTGGTGTTTCTGGCGAGTCGAGCAGGTGGCTCCGGCATGCTCGGCAGGTGCTTCCGGCGTCTCCGGCACGTGGTTCTGGTGTGTCTGAGAGCTGGTTCCGGCATGTCCGGCAGATGATTCCGGAGTGTCCGCCAAGTGGTTCTGGCATACCCGGCTGGTGATTTGGGCATGTCAGGTAGGTGCTCGGCAGGTTGTTCAGACGGGTCTGGCAGGTGTTTTCCGTCTGTTCGGGGTGTGGTTCCAGCATCTCATGCACATGGTTCTGGCACGTCTGAGATGTGGTTCCGGCCGGCCCGACAGGTGTTTCCACAGTGTCCGCCAAGTGGTACTGGCATAGTTGGCAGGTGATTTTGGCATGACCGGCAGGTGGTTCCAGCAAGCCCGGCAGGTGATTCCGAAGTGTTCCCCAACTGGTTGTGGCATAGCCGGCAGGTGATTTCTGCGTGTCTGGCAGGTGGTTCTGGTGAGTCGAGCAGGTGGTTCCGGCGTGCTCGGCAGGTGCTTCCGGGGTCATTGGCACGTGGTTCTGGCATATCTGAGAGGTGGTTCCGGCATGCCCGGCAGGTGATTCCGGAGTGTTCGCCAAGTGTTTCCGGCGTAGCCGGCAGGTGATTTTGCATGTCCAGCGGTCGTTCCGGCGGGTCGAGCCGGTGGTTCCGGCGTGTCCGGCAGGTGGTTCCGGTCTGTCCGGCAGGTGGTTCTGTGGTGTCCGGCACGAGGTTCAGTCTGAGAGGCTGTGCCGGCATGCCCCTCACGTGATTCCGGCTTGTCCCCGAAGTGGTGCTGGTGTAGTGGGCAGGTGATTTTGGCGTGTCCGGCAGGTGGTTCAGGCGAGTTGAGCAGGTGGTTGCGACGTGCTCGGCAGGTGCTTCCGGCGTCTCCGGCACGTGTTTCTGGCACATCTGACTGGTGGTTCCGGCATGCCCAAAAGTTGATTCCGGTCTGTCCGGTAGGTGGTTCCGGCGTGCACGGCACGTGGTTCTGGTACGTGTCAGAGGTGGTTGCGTATGCCCAACAGGTGATTCCGGACTGTCCGCCACGTGCTACTGGCACGTCTGAGAGGTGGTTCCAACCTGCCTGGCAGGTCATTTCGGAGAGTTGTCCAAGTGGTTCTGGCGTAGCCCGCAGGTGATTTTGGCACGTCCGGCAGGTGGTTCCGCCGTGCTCGGCAGGTGGTTCAGGCATGGCCGGCAGGTGGTTCCAGACTGTCCAGGACGTGTTTCAGCTTCTCCGGCAGGTGGTTCTGGTACGTCTGAGAGGTGGTTCCGCCATGGCTGGCAGGTGATTCCGGACCGCCCCCAGGTGGTTCTGGCATAGCCAGCAGTTGATATTGGCCTGTCCGGCAGGTGGTTCCAGCGAGTCGAACAGGTGGCTCCGGCGTGCTCGGCAGGTGGTTCCGGTCTGTCCGCTAGGTGATTCCGGCGTGTCCGGCACGTGCTTCCTGCACGTCTGAGAGGTGGTTCCGGCATGCGCGACAGGTGATTTCGGAGTGTCCGCCAGGTGGTTCTGGCGTACCCGGCAGTGATTTTGGCGTGTCCGGCAGGTGTTTCTGGCGAGTCGAGCAGGTGGCTCCGGCATGCTCGGCAGGTGCTTCCGGCGTCTCCGGCACGTGGTTCTGGTGTGTCTGAGAGCTGGTTCCGGCATGTCCGGCAGATGATTCCGGAGTGTCAGCCAAGTGGTTCTGGCATACCCGGCTGGTGATTTGGGCATGTCAGGTAGGTGGTTCCGGGTAGTCAAGCAGGTGGATCCGGCGTGCTCGGCAGGTTGTTCAGACGGGTCTGGCAGGTGTTTTCCGTCTGTTCGGGGTGTGGTTCCAGCATCTCATGCACATGGTTCTGGCACGTCTGAGAAGTGGTTCCGGCCGGCCCGACAGGTGTTTCCACAGTGTCCGCCAAGTGGTACTGGCGTAGTTGGCAGGTGATTTTGGCATGACCGGCAGGTGGTTCCAGCAAGCCCGGCAGGTGATTCCGAAGTGTTCCCCAACTGGTTGTGGCGTAGCCGGCAGGTGATTTTTGCGTGTCCGGCAGGTGGTTCTGGCGAGTCGAGCAGGTGGTTCCGGCGTGCTCGGCAGGTGCTTCCGGGGTCATTGGCACGTGCTTTGTGCCTTCCACCTCTAGAACAATGGAGGGCACGGCTGAGAGCAAAGGGCCCTTTCTGACATAGGTGCATTCTGACACTCTCTGACCCAGTGCACAATGGCGGTTTGTAAAAAGCCTATTGTCTGCTCCTGCTAATCATGCGGAAGCACAGTCATCTGGGCCTCATCCCCGTTGCTCAAGGGCAAGATGTAGACATTTCGTCTGAGCCGGGTTGGCAAGGTGGAAATGTGGCAGGAGCAGAAGTTCCAAATCTGCGAGTTAAGCTCTGAAAAGAAATGGCATATCAGCTGCCTTTGTATGAGATGTTGCCAGGACACAGAAAGAGCACTGTTGAAAGCGAGTTCTTGCTCAGCTTCCTAAAGAGATGGAAGGAAGATGGTCTGTGGCTTGTCGCCCCTTGAGGGGGGGAGCCAGTGCATTGTGCATTCCACGTCTAGAGCAATGAAGGGCACGGCTGAGAGCAAAGGGGCCTTTCTGACATAGCTGCTTTCCGACACTCTCTCCAGCAGTGCGCAATTGTGGTTGGAAAAAGGCGTGCAGTCTATCGCCTCCTAAGCACGTGGACGCTCAATCAATTGGGACTCAGATCATTTGCTTCAGGGGAAGATGTAGGCATTTCGTCTGAGCCGGGTTGGCAAGGTGGAATTGCGGCAGAAGCAGGAGTCCTAAGCTGCGAGTTAAGGGCTGGGTAGAAATGCCATTTGAGTTGCCTTTTTATGAGAATTTAACCGGTCTGCTGTAACAGGACTGTGGAAAGCGAGTTGTTTGTGAGCTTCCCAAAGAGCTGGAGGCAAGACAGTTTATGGCTTGTCTCCAATTGAAGGATTGAGGCAGTGCTTTGTGCCTTCCACGTCTAGAGCAATGGAGGGCACGGCTGAGAGCAAAGGGCCCTTTCTGACATAGGTGCATTCTGACACTCTCCCAACCGTTGCACTTCGCGGTTAGTTAAAAGCCTATTTTCTCTCTCCTCCTCAGCATGTAGAACCACAATCCTATGGGCCTCATCCCCATTGCTCAAGGGGAAGATGTAGGCATTTCGTCTGAGCCGGGTTGGCAAGGTGGAAACGTGCAGGATGCAGATGTCCCAGGTGGCGAGTGAAGTGCTGAAAAGAAACGGCGTTCAGCCTCCTTTGTATGAGATGTTCCCAGGACGCTCTAAGAGCAGTGTGGAAAGGGAGTTTTTCCTCCCCTTCCTAAAGAGCTGGAAGCAGGCCAAGATGTGGTTTGTCTCCCATTGAGGGGTGGATCCAGAACCAGTGCCTTGTGCCTTCCACCTCGAGAGCAATGGAGGGCATTGCTGAGAGCAAAGGGGCCTTTCTGACATAGCTGCTTTCCGACGCTCTCTAAGCAGTGTAAAATGGTGGTTGGAAAAAGGCATGCAGTTTATCGCCTCCTAAGCATGTGGGTGCTCAATCATTTGGGAATCAGCAGAAGTTCCAAATCTGCGAGTTAAGCGCTGAAAAGAAAAGGCATATCAGCTGCCTTTGTATGAGATGTTGCCAGGACACAGAAAGAGCACTGTTGAAAGCGAGTTCTTGCTCAGCTTCCTAAAGAGATGGAAGGAAGATGGTCTGTGGCTTGTCGCCCCTTGAGGGGGGGAGCCAGTGCATTGTGAATTCCACGTCTAGAGCAAAGAAGGGCACGGCTGAGAGCAAAGGGGTCTTTCTGACATAGCTGCATTCCGACACTCTCTCCAGCAGTGCAGAATGGTGGTTGGAAAAAGGCGTGCAGTCTATCGCCTCCTAAGCACGTGGACGCTCAATCATTTGGGACTCAGCCCAGTTGCTTCAGGGGAAGATGTAGGCATTTCGTCTGATCCGGGTTGCCCAGGTGGAATTGCAGCAGAAGCAGGAGTCCTAAAGCTGCGAGTTAAGGGCTGGGAAGAAATGCCATTGGAGCTGCCTTTGTATGAGAAGTTCCCCGGTCTGCTGTAACAGGACTGTGGAAAGCGAGTTGTTTGTCAGCTTCCTAAAGAGCTAGAGGCAAGACAGTTTATGGCTTGTCTCCAATTGAAGGATGGAGGCAGTGCCTTGTGCCTTCCACCTCTAAAGAAATGGAGGGCACGGCTGAGAGCAAAGGGCCCTTTCTGACATAGGTGCATTCTGACACTCTCTGACCCAGTGCACAATGGCGGTTTGTAAAAAGCCTATTGTCTGCTCCTGCTAAGCATGTGGCAGCACAATCATTTGGGCTTCGCCCCCGTTGCTTAAGGGGAAGATGTAGGCATTTCGTCTGAGCCGGGTTGGCAAGGTGGAACTGTGGCAGAAGCAGAAGTCCTAAAGCGGCCAGTTAAGCTCAGGGAAGAAATGGCGTTGGAGCTGCCTCTGTATGAGAGTTTCCTCGTATGCTGTAACAGCACTGTGGAAAGCGAGTTCCTTCCCAGCTTCCTAAAGAGCTGGAGGCAAGACAGTTTATGGCTGGTCTCCCATTGAAGGACGGAGGCAGTGCTTTGTGCCTTCCACCTCTAGAGCAATGGAGGGCACGGCTGAGAGCAAAGGGCCCTTTCTGACATAAGTGCATTCTGACACTATCTGACCCAGTGCACAATGGCGGTTTGTAAATAGCCCATTGTCTGCTTCTGCGAAGCATGTGGCACCACAATCATGTGGGCTTCGCCCCCGTTGCTTAAGGGGAAGATGTAGGCATTTCGTCTGAGCCGGGTTGGCAAGGTGGAACGGTGGCAGAAGCGGAAGTCCTAAAGCGGCCAGTTAAGCACAGGGGAGAAATGGCGTTTGAGCTGCCTCTGCATGAGAGTTTCCTCGTATGCTGTAAGAGCACTGTGGAAAGCGAGTTCTTTCCCAGCTTCCTAAAGAGCAGGAGGCAAGACAGTTTATGGCTTGTCTCCCGTTGAAGCAGGGAGGCAGTGCTTTGTGCCTTCCACCTCTACAGCAATGGAGGGCGCGGCTGAGAGTAAAGGGGTCTTTCTGATATTGGTGCTTTCTGACACTCTCCCAACCATTGCACTTCGTGGTTAGTTAAAAGCCTATTGTCTCTCTCCTCCTCAGCATGTGGAACCACAATCCTATGGGCCTCATCCCCATTGCTCAAGGGGAAGATGTAGGCATTTCGTCTGAGCCGGGTTGGCAAGGTGGAATTGTGGCAGAAGCAGGAGTCCTAAAGCTGCGAGTTAAGGGCTGGGAAGAAATGCCATTGGAGCTGCCTTTGTATGAGAAGTTCCCCGGTCTGCTGTAACAGGACTGTGGAAAGCGAGTTCTTTCTCAGCTTCCTAAAGAGCTGGAGGCAAGACAGTTTATGGCTTGTCTCCCATTGAAGGATGGAGGCAGTGCTTTGTGCCTTCCACCTCTACAGCAATGGAGGGCACGGCTGAGAGTAAAGGGGTGTTACTGCCATTGGTGCTTTCTGGCACTGTCCCAACCATTGCACTTGTGGTTAGTTAAAAGCCTATTGTCTCTCTCCTCCTCAGCATGTGCAACCACAATCCTATGGGCCTCATCCCCTTTGCTCAAGGGGAAGTTGTAGGCATATCGTCTGAGCCAGGTTGGCAAGGTGGAAACGTGCAGGATGCAGATGTCCCAGACTGGCGAGTGAAGTGCTGAAAAGAAACGGCGATCAGCCTCCTTTGTATGAGATGTTCCCAGGACGCTGTAAGAGCACTGTGGAAAGGGAGTTTCTTCTCCACTTCCAAAAGAGCTGGAAGCAGGCCAAGATGTGATTTGTCTCACATTGAGGGGTGGATCCAGAACCAGTGCCTTGTGCCATCCACCTCGAGAGCAATGGAGGGCATGGCTGAGAGCAAAGGGGACTTTCTGACATAGCTGCTTTCCGACGCTCTCTAAGCAGTGTAAAATGGTGGTTGGAAAAAGGCATGCAGTTTATCGCCTCCTAAGCATGTGGATGCTCAATCATTTGGGAATCAGCACAGTCGCTTGAGGGGAAGATGTAGGCATTTCGTCTGAGCCGGGTAGGCAAGGTGGAAATGCGGCAGAAGCAGATGTTGCAGATTGGTGAGTTAAGGGCTGAAAAGACACGGTGTTCAGCTGCCTTTGTATGAGACGTTCCCAGGACGCTGCAAGAGCACTGTGGAATGCGAGTGCTTTCCCAGCTTCCTAAAGAGCTGGAAGCAGGACAGTTGCTGGCTTGTCTCCAATTGAAGGATGGAGGCAGTGCTTTGTGCCTTCCACCTCTAGAGCAATGGAGGGCATGGCTGAGAGCAAAGGGCCCTTTCTGACATAGGTGCATTCTGACACTCTCTGACCCAGTGCACATTGGCGGTGTGTAAAAAGCCTATTGTCTGCTCCTGCTAAGCATGCGGAAGCACAGTGATCTGGGCCTCGTCCCCGTTGCTGAAGGGGAAGATGTAGACATTTCGTCTGAGCCGGGTAGTCAAGCAGGAATTGTGGCAGGAGCAGAAGCTCCAAATCTGCGAGTTAAGCGCTGAAAAGAAATGGCATATCAGCTGCCTTTGTATGAGATGTTGCCAGGACACAGAAAGAGCACTGTTGAAAGCGAATTCTTGCTCAGCTTCCTAAAGAGGTGGAAGGAAGATGGTCTGTGGCTTGTCGCCCCTTGAGGGGGGAACCAGTGCATTGTGCATTCCACGTCTAGAGCAATGAAGGGCACGGCTGAGAGCAAAGGGGTCTTTCTGAAATAGCTGCTTTCCGACACTCTCCCAGCAGTGCAGAATGGTGGTTGGAAAAAGGCGTGCAGTGTTTCGCCTCCTAAGCACGTGGACGCTCAATCATTTGGGACTCAGCCCAGTTGCTTCAGGGTAAGATGTAGGCATTTCGTCTGAGCCGGGTTGGCAAGGTGGAATTGCGGCAGAATCAGGAGTCCTAAGCTGCGAGTTAAGGGCTGGGAAGAAATTCCATTTGAGCTGCCTTTGCATGAGAAGTTCCCCAGTATGCTGTAACAGGACTGTGGAAAGCGAGTTTTTTGTCAGCTTCCTAAAGAGCTGGAGGCAAGACAGTTTATGGCTTGTCTCCAATTGAAGGATGGAGGCAGTGCTTTGTGCCTTCCACCTCTACAGCAATGGAGGGCGCGGCTCAGAGTAAAGGGGTGTTTCTGCCATTGGTGCTTTCTGACACTCCCCCAACCGTTGCACTTCATGGTTAGTTTAAAGCCTATTGTCTCTCTCCTCCTCAGCATGTGGAACCACAATCCTATGGGCCTCATCCCCATTGCTCAAGGGGAAGATGTAGACATTTCGTCTGAGCCGGGTTGGCAAGGTGGAAACGTGCAGGATGCAGATGTCCCAGACTGGCGAGTGAAGTGCTGAAAAGAAACGGCGTTCAGCCTCCTTTGTATGAGATGGTCCAAGGACGCTGTAAGAGCACTGAGGAAAGGGAGTTTCTTCTCCACTTCCTAAAGATCTGGAAGCAGGACAAGATGTGGTTTGTCTCCCATTGAGGGGTGGATGCAGAACCAGTGCCTTGTGCCTTCCACCTCGAGAGCAATGGAGGGCATGGCTGAGAGCAAAGGGGCCTTTCTGACATAGCTGCTTTCCGACGCTCTCTAAGCAGTGTAAAATGGTGGTTGGAAAAAGGCATGCAGTTTATCGCCTCCTAAGCATGTGGACGCTCAATCATTTGGGAATCAGCACAATCGCTTGAGGGGAAGATGTAGGCATTTCGTCTGAGCCGGGTAGGCAAGGTGGAAATGCCGCAGAAGCAGGAGTCCTAAAGCTGCGAGTTAAGGGCTGGGAAGAAATGCCATTGGAGCTGCCTTTGTATGAGAAGTTCCCCGGTCTGCTGTAACAGGACTGTGGAAAGCGAGTTGTTTGTCAGCTTCCTAAAGAGCTAGAGGCAAGACAGTTTATGGCTTGTCTCCAATTGAAGGATGGAGGCAGTGCCTTGTGCCTTCCACCTCTAGAGCAATGGAGGGCACGGCTGAGAGCAAAGGGCCCTTTCTGACATAGGTGCATTCTGACACTCTCTGACCCAGTGCACAATGGCGGTTTGTAAAAAGCCTATTGTCTGCTCCTGCTAAGCATGTGGCAGCACAATCATTTGGGCTTCGCCCCCGTTGCTTAAGGGGAACATGTAGGCATTTCGTCTGAGCCGGGTTGGCAAGGTGGAACTGTGGCAGAAGCAGAAGTCCTAAAGCGGCCAGTTAAGCTCAGGGAAGAAATGGCGTTGGAGCTGCCTCTGTATGAGAGTTTCCTCGTATGCTGTAACAGCACTGTGGAAAGCGAGTTCCTTCCCAGCTTCCTAAAGAGCTGCAGGCAAGACAGTTTATGGCTGGTCTCCCATTGAAGGACGGAGGCAGTGCTTTGTGCCTTCCACCTCTAGAGCAATGGAGGGCACGGCTGAGAGCAAAGGGCCCTTTCTGACATAAGTGCATTCTGACACTATCTGACCCAGTGCACAATGGCGGTTTGTAAATAGCCCATTGTCTGCTTCTGCGAAGCATGTGGCACCACAATCATGTGGGCTTCGCCCCCGTTGCTTAAGGGGAAGATGTAGGCATTTCGTCTGAGCCGGGTTGGCAAGGTGGAACGGTGGCAGAAGCGGAAGTCCTAAAGCGGCCAGTTAAGCACAGGGGAGAAATGGCGTTTGAGCTGCCTCTGCATGAGAGTTTCCTCGTATGCTGTAAGAGCACTGTGGAAAGCGAGTTCTTTCCCAGCTTCCTAAAGAGCAGGAGGCAAGACAGTTTATGGCTTGTCTCCCGTTGAAGCAGGGAGGCAGTGCTTTGTGCCTTCCACCTCTACAGCAATGGAGGGCGCGGCTGAGAGTAAAGGGGTCTTTCTGATATTGGTGCTTTCTGACACTCTCCCAACCATTGCACTTCGTGGTTAGTTAAAAGCCTATTGTCTCTCTCCTCCTCAGCATGTGGAACCACAATCCTATGGGCCTCATCCCCATTGCTCAAGGGGAAGATGTAGGCATTTCGTCTGAGCCGGGTTGGCAAGGTGGAATTGTGGCAGAAGCAGGAGTCCTAAAGCTGCGAGTTAAGGGCTGGGAAGAAATGCCATTTGAGCTGCCTTTGTATGAGAAGTTCCCCGGTCTGCTGTAACAGGACTGTGGAAAGCGAGTTCTTTCTCAGCTTCCTAAAGAGCTGGAGGCAAGACAGTTTATGGCTTGTCTCCCATTGAAGGATGGAGGCAGTGCTTTGTGCCTTCCACCTCTACAGCAATGGAGGGCACGGCTGAGAGTAAAGGGGTGTTACTGCCATTGGTGCTTTCTGGCACTGTCCCAACCATTGCACTTGTGGTTAGTTAAAAGCCTATTGTCTCTCTCCTCCTCAGCATGTGCAACCACAATCCTATGGGCCTCATCCCCTTTGCTCAAGGGGAAGTTGTAGGCATGTCGTCTGAGCCGGGTTGGCAAGGTGGAAACGTGCAGGATGCAGATGTCCCAGACTGGCGAGTGAAGTGCTGAAAAGAAACGGCGATCAGCCTCCTTTGTATGAGATGTTCCCAGGACGCTGTAAGAGCACTGTGGAAAGGGAGTTTCTTCTCCACTTCCAAAAGAGCTGGAAGCAGGCCAAGATGTGATTTGTCTCACATTGAGGGGTGGATCCAGAACCAGTGCCTTGTGCCATCCACCTCGAGAGCAATGGAGGGCATGGCTGAGAGCAAAGGGGACTTTCTGACATAGCTGCTTTCCGACGCTCTCTAAGCAGTGTAAAATGGTGGTTGGAAAAAGGCATGCAGTTTATCGCCTCCTAAGCATGTGGATGCTCAATCATTTGGGAATCAGCACAGTCGCTTGAGGGGAAGATGTAGGCATTTCGTCTGAGCCGGGTAGGCAAGGTGGAAATGCGGCAGAAGCAGATGTTGCAGATTGGTGAGTTAAGGGCTGAAAAGACACGGTGTTCAGCTGCCTTTGTATGAGACGTTCCCAGGACGCTGCAAGAGCACTGTGGAATGCGAGTGCTTTCCCAGCTTCCTAAAGAGCTGGAAGCAGGCCAGTTGCTGGCTTGTCTCCAATTGAAGGATGGAGGCAGTGCTTTGTGCCTTCCACCTCTAGAGCAATGGAGGGCACGGCAGAGAGCAAAGGGCCCTTTCTGACATAGGTGCATTCTGACACTCTCTGACCCAGTGCACAATGGCGGTTTGTAAAAAGCCTCTTGTCTGCTCCTGCTAAGCATGCGGAAGCACAGTCATCTGGGCCTCGTCCCCGCTGCTGAAGGGGAAGATGTAGACATTTCGTCTGAGCCGGGTTGGCAAGGTGGAAATGTGGCAGGAGCAGAAGTTCCAAATCTGCGAGTTAAGCGCTGAAAAGAAATGGCATATCAGCTGCCTTTGTATGAGATGTTGCCAGGACACAGAAAGAGCACTGTTGAAAGCGAGTTCCTGCTCAGCTTCCTAAAGAGATGGAAGGAAGATGGTCTGTGGCTTGTCGCCCATTGAGTGGGGGAACCAGTGCATTGTGCATTCCACGTCTAGAGCAATGAAGGGCACGGCTGAGAGCAAAGGGGTCTTTCTGACATAGCTGCTTTCCGACACTCTCCCAGCAGTGCAGAGTGGTGGTTGGAAAAAGGCGTGCAGTCTATCGCCTCCTAAGCACGTGGACGCTCAATCATTTGGGACTCAGCCCAGTTGCTTCAGGGGAAGATGTAGGCATTTCGTCTGAGCCGGGTTGACAAGGTGGAATTGCGGAAGAATCAGGAGTCCTAAGCTGCGAGTTAAGGGCTGGGAAGAAATGCCATTTGAGCTGCCTTTGCATGAGAAGTTCCCCAGTATGCTGTAACAGGACTGTGGAAAGCGAGTTTTTTGTCAGCTTCCTAAAGAGCTGGAGGCAAGACAGTTTATGGCTTGTCTCCAATTGAAGGATGGAGGCAGTGCTTTGTGCCTTCCACCTCTAGAGCAATGGAGGGCACGGCAGAGAGCAAAGGGCCCTTTCTGACATAGGTGCATTCTGACACTCTCTGACCCAGTGCACAATGGCGGTTTGTAAAAAGCCTCTTGTCTGCTCCTGCTAAGCATGCGGAAGCACAGTCATCTGGGCCTCGTCCCCGCTGCTGAAGGGGAAGATGTAGACATTTCGTCTGAGCCGGGTTGGCAAGGTGGAAATGAGGCAGGAGCAGAAGTTCCAAATCTGCAAGTTAAGCGCTGAAAAGAAATGGCATATCAGCTGCCTTTGTATGAGATGTTGCCAGGACACAGAAAGAGCACTGTTGAAAGCGAGTTCCTGCTCAGCTTCCTAAAGAGATGGAAGGAAGATGGTCTGTGGCTTGTCGCCCCTTGAGTGGGGGAACCAGTGCATTGTGCATTCCACGTCTAGAGCAATGAAGGGCACGGCTGAGAGCAAAGGGGTCTTTCTGACATAGCTGCTTTCCGACACTCTCCCAGCAGTGCAGAATGGTGGTTGGAAAAAGGCGTGCAGTCTATCGTCTCCTAAGCACGTGGACGCTCAATCATTTGGGACTCAGCCCAGTTGCTTCAGGGGAAGATGTAGGCATTTCGTCTGAGCCGGGTTGACAAGGTGGAATTGCGGAAGAATCAGGAGTCCTAAGCTGCGAGTTAAGGGCTGGGAAGAAATGCCATTTGAGCTGCCTTTGCATGAGAAGTTCCCCAGTATGCTGTAACAGGACTGTGGAAAGCGAGTTTTTTGTCAGCTTCCTAAAGAGCTGGAGGCAAGACAGTTTATGGCTTGTCTCCAATTGAAGGATGGAGGCAGTGCTTTGTGCCTTCCACCTCTACAGCAATGGAGGGTGCGGCTCAGAGTAAAGGGGTGTTTCTGCCATTGGTGCTTTCTGACACTCCCCCAACCGTTGCACTTCATGGTTAGTTTAAAGCCTATTGTCTCTCTCCTCTTCAGCATGTGGAACCACAATCCTATGGGCCTCATCCCCATTGCTCAAGGGGAAGATGTAGACATTTCGTCTGAGCCGGGTTGGCAAGGTGGAAACGTGCAGGATGCAGATGTCCCAGACTGGCGAGTTAAGTGCTGAAAAGAAACGGCGTTCAGCCTCCTTTGTATGAGATGGTCCAAGGACGCTGTAAGAGCACTGTGGAAAGGGAGTTTCTTCTCCACTTCCTAAAGATCTGGAAGCAGGACAAGATGTGGTTTGTCTCCCATTGAGGGGTGGATGCAGAACCAGTGCCTTGTGCCTTCCACCTCGAGAGCAATGGAGGGCATGGCTGAGAGCAAAGGGGCCTTTCTGACATAGCTGCTTTCCGACGCTCTCTAAGCAGTGTAAAATGGTGGTTGGAAAAAGGCATGCAGTTTATCGCCTCCTAAGCATGTGGATGCTCAATCATTTGGGAATCAGCACAATCGCTTGAGGGGAAGATGTAGGCATTTCGTCTGAGCCGGGTTGGCAAGGTGGAAATGCGGCAGAAGCAGATGTTGCAGATTGGTGAGTTAAGGGCTGAAAAGACACGGTGTTCAGCTGACTTTGTATGAGAGGTTCCCAGGACGCTGTAGGAGCACTGTGGAATGCGAGTGCTTTCCCAGCTTCCTAAAAAGCTGGAAGCAGGACAGTTGCTGGCTTGTCTCCAATTGAAGGATGGAGGCAGTGCTTTGTGCCTTCCACCTCTAGAGCAATGGAGGGCACGGCTGAGAGCAAAGGGCCCTTTCTGACATAGGTGCATTCTGACACTCTCTGACCCAGTGCACAATGGCGGTTTGTAAAAAGCCTATTGTCTGCTCCTGCTAAGCATGCGGAAGCACAGTCATCTGGGCCTCGTCCCCGTTCCTGAAGGGGAAGAGGTAGACATTTCGTCTGAGCCGGGTTGGCCAGGTGGAAATGTGGCAGGAGCAGAAGTTCCAAATCTGCGAGTTAAGCGCTGAAAAGAAATGGCATATCAGCTGCCTTTGTATGAGATGTTGCCAGGACACAGAAAGAGCACTGTTGAAAGCGAGTTCCTGCTCAGCTTCCTAAAGAGATGGAAGGAAGATGGTCTGTGGCTTGTCGCCCCTGGAGGGGGGGAGCCAGTGCATTGTGCATTCCACGTCTAGATCAATGAAGGGCACGGCTGAGAGCAAAGGGGTCTTTCTGACATAGCTGCTTTCTGACACTCTCTCCAGCAGTGATCAATGGTGGTTGGAAAACGGCGTGCAGTCTATCGCTTCCTAAGCACGTGGACGCTCAATCATTTTTGACTCAGACCATTTGCTTCAGGGGAAGATGTAGGCATTTCGTCTGAGCCGGGTTGGCAAGGTGGAATTGCGGCAGAAGCTGGAGTCCTAAGCTGCGAGTTAAGAGCTGGCAAGAAATGCCATTTGAGCTGCCTTTGTATGAGAAGTTCCCCGGTCTGCTGTAACAGGACTGTGGAAAGCGAGTTGTTTGTCAGCTTCCTAAAGAGCTGCAGGCAAGACAGTTTATGGCTTGTCTCCAATTGAAGGATGGAGGCAGTGCTTTGTGCCTTCCACCTCTAGAGCAATGGAGGGCACTGCTGAGAGCAAAGGGCCCTTTCTGACATAGGTGCATTCTGACACTCTCTGACCCAGTGCACAATGGCGGTTTGTAAAAAGCCTATTGTCTGCTCCTGCTAAGCATGTGGCAGCACAATCATGTGGGCTTCGGCCCCGTTGATTAAGGGGAAGATGTAGGCATTTCGTCTGAGCCGGGTTGGCAAGGTGGAAGTGTGGCAGAAGCGGAAGTCCTAAAGCGGCCAGTTAAGCACTGGGAAGATATGGCGTTTGAGCTGCCTCTGTATGAGAGTTTCCTCATATGCTGTAACAGCACTGTGGAAAGCGAGTTCTTTCCCAGCTTCCTAAAGAGCTGGAGGCAAGACAGTTTATGGCTTGTCTCCCATTGAAGGATGGAGGCAGTGCTTTGTGCCTTCCACCTCTACAGCAATGGAGGCCGCGGCTGAGAGTAAAGGGGTCTTTCAGCCATTGGTGCTTTCTGACACTCTCCCAACCGTTGCACTTCGTGGTTACTTAAAAGCCTATTGTCTCTCTCCTCCTCAGCATGTGGAACCACAATCCTATGGGCCTCATCCCCATTGCTCAAGGGGAAGATGTAGGCATTTCGCCTGAGCCGGGTTGGCAAGTTGGAATTGTGCAGCATGCAGATGTCCCAGACTGGCGAGTGAAGTGCTGAAAAGAAACGGCGTTCAACCTCCTTTGTATGAGATGTTCCCAGGACGCTGTAAGAGCACTGTGGAAAGGGAGTTTTTTCTCCACTTCCTAAAGAGCTGGAGACAGGACAAGATGTGGTTTGTCTCCCATTGAGGGGTGGATCCAGAACCAGTGCCTTGTGCCATCCACCTCGAGAGCAATGGAGGGCATGGCTGAGAGCAAAGGGGACTTTCTGACATAGCTGCTTTCCGACGCTCTCTAAGCAGTGTAAAATGGTGGTTGGAAAAAGGCATGCAGTTTATCGCCTCCTAAGCATGTGGATGCTCAATCATTTGGGAATCAGCACAGTCGCTTCAGGGGAAGATGTAGGCATTTCGTCTGAGCCGGGTTGGCAAGTTGGAAATGCGGCAGAAGCAGATGTTGCAGATTGGTGAGTTAAGGGCTGAAAAGACACGGTGTTCAGCTGCCTTTGTATGAGACGTTCCAAGGACGCTGCAAGAGCACTGTGGAATGCGAGTGCTTTCCCAGCTTCCTAAAGAGCTGGAAGCAGGCCAGTTGCTGGCTTGTCTCCAATTGAAGGATGGAGGCAGTGCTTTGTGCCTTCCACCTCTAGAGCAATGGAGGGCACGGCAGAGAGCAAAGGGCCCTTTCTGACATAGGTGCATTATGACACTCTCTGACCCAGTGCACAATGGCGGTTTGTAAAAAGCCTCTTGTCTGCTCCTGCTAAGCATGCGGAAGCACAGTCATCTGGGCCTCGTCCCCGCTGCTGAAGGGGAAGATGTAGACATTTCGTCTGAGCCGGGTTGGCAAGGTGTAAATGTGGCAGGAGCAGAAGTTCCAAATCTGCGAGTTAAGCGCTGAAAAGAAATGGCATATCAGCTGCCTTTGTATGAGATGTTGCCAGGACACAGAAAGAGCACTGTTGAAAGCGAGTTCTTGCTCAGCTTCCTAAAGAGATGGAAGGAAGATGTTCTGTGGCTTGTCACCCCTTGAGGGGGGAGCCAGTGCATTGTGCATTCCACGTCTAGAGCAATGAAGGGCACGGCTGAGAGCAAAGGGGTCTTTCTGACATAGCTGCTTTCCGACACTCTCTCCAGCAGTGCACATTGGTGGTTGGAAAAAGACGTGCAGTCTATCGCCTCCTAAGCACGTGGACGCTCAATCATTTGGGACTCAGCCCAGTTGCTTCAGGGGAAGATGTAGGCATTTGGTCTGAGCCAGGTTGGCAAGGTGGAATTGCGGCAGAAGCAGGAGTCCTAAAGCTGCGAGTTAAGGGCTGGGAAGAAATATCATTGGAGCTGCCTTTGTATGAGAAGATCCCCGGTCTGCTGTAAAAGGACTGTGGAAAGCGAGTTGTTTGTCAGCTTCCTAAAGAGCTGGAGGCAAGAGAGTTTATGGCTTGTCTCCAATTGATGGATGGAGGCAGTGCTTTGTGCCTTCCACCTCTAGAGCAATGGAGGGCACGGCTGAGAGCAAAGGGCCCTTTCTGACATAGGTGCATTCTGACACTCTCTGACCCAGAGCACAATGGCGGTTTGTAAAAAGCCTATTGTCTGCTCCTGCTAAGCATGTGGCAGCACAATCATGTGGGCTTCTCCCCCGTTGCTTAAGGGGAAGATGTAGGCATTTCGTCTGAGCCGTGTTGGCAAGGTCGAACTGTGGCAGAAGCGGAAGTCCTAAAGCAGCCAGTTAAGCACTGGGAAGAAATGGCGTTTGAGCTGCCTCTGTATGAGAGTTTCATAGTATGCAGCAACAGCACTGTTGAAAGCGAGTTCTATCCCAGCTTCCTAGAGAGCTGGAGGCAAGACAGTTTATGGCTTGTCTCCCATTGAAGGATGGAGGCAGTGCTTTGTGCCTTCCACCTTTACAGCAATGGAGGGCGCGGCTGAGAGTAAAGGGGTCTTTCTGCCGTTGGTGCTTTCTGACACTCTCCCAACCATTGCACTTCGTGGTTAGTTAAAAGCCTATTGTCTCTTCCTCCTCAGCATGTGAAACCACAATCCTATGGGCCTCATCCACATTGCTCAAGGGGAAGATGTAGGCATTTCGTCTGAGCCGGGTTGGCAAGGTGGAAATGTGGCAGGAGCAGAAGTTCCAAATCTGCGAGTTAAGCGCTGAAAAGAAATGGCATATCAGCTGCCTTTGTATGAGATGCTGCCAGGACACAGAAAGAGCACTGTTGAAAGCGAGTTCTTGCTCAGCTTCCTAAAGAGATGTAAGGAAGATGGTCTCTAGATT
Source organism: Equus przewalskii (assembly GCF_037783145.1). Lineage (NCBI taxonomy): Eukaryota > Metazoa > Chordata > Mammalia > Perissodactyla > Equidae > Equus > Equus przewalskii. The sequence goes on along the minus strand of NW_027228569.1, from coordinate 104,335 downwards.
GTCGCCCCTTGAGGGGGGAGCCATTGCGTTGTGCATTCCACGTCTAGAGCAATGAAGGGCACGGCTGAGAGCAATGGGGTCTTTCTGACATAGCTGCTTTCTGACACTCTCTCCAGCAGTGCGCAATGGTGGTTGGAAAAAGGCGTGCAGTCTATCGCCTCCTAAGCACGTGGATGCTCAATCATTTGGGACTCAGACCAGTTGCTTCAGGGGAAGATGTAGGCATTTTGTCTGAGCCGGGTTGGCAAGGTGGAATTGCGGCAAAAGCAGGAGTCATAAGCAGCGAGTTAAGGGCTGGGAAGAAATGCCATTTGAGCAGTCTTTGTATGAGAAGTTAACTGGTCTGCTGTAACAGGACTGTGGAAAGTGACTTGTTTGTCAGCTTCCTAAAGAGCTGGAGGCAAGACATTTTATGGCTTGTCTCCAATTGAAGGATGGAGGCAGTGCTTTGTGCCTTCCACCTCTAGAGCAATGGAGGGCACGGCTGAGAGCAAAGGGCCATTTCTGACATAGGTGCATTCTGACACTCTCTGACCCAGTGCACAATGGCGGTTTGTAAAAAGCCTTTTGTCTGCTCCTGCTAAGAATGTGGCAGCACAATCATGTGGGCTTCGCCCCCGTTGCTTAAGCGGAAGATGTAGGCATTTCGTCTGAGCCGGTTTGGCAAGGTGGAACTGTGGCAGAAGCGGAAGTCCTAAAGCGGCCAGTTAAGCCCTGGGAAGAAATGGCGTTTGAGCTGCCACTGTATGAGAGTTTCCTCGTATGCTGTAACAGCACTGTGGAAAGCGAGTTCTTTCCCAGCTTCCTAAAGAGCTGGAGGCAAGACAGTTTATGGCTTGTCTCCCATTGAAGGATGGAGGCAGTGCTTTGTGCCTTCCACCTCTACAGCAATATAGCGCGCAGCTCAGAGTAAAGGGGTGTTTCTGCCATTGGTGCTTTCTGACAATCTCCCAACCGTTGCACTTCGTGGTTAGTTAAAAGCCTACTGTCTCTCTCCTCCTCAGCATGTGGAACCACAATCCTATGGGCCTCATCCCCATTGCTCAAGGGGAAGATGTAGGCATTTCGCCTGAGCCGGGTTGGCAAGGTGGAAACGTGCAGCATGCAGATGTCCCAGACTGGCGAGTGAAGTGCTGAAAAGAAACGGCGTTCAGCCTCCTTTGTATGAGATGTTCCCAGGACGCTGTAAGAGCACTGTGGAAAGGGAGTTTTTTCTCCAATTCCTAAAGAGCTGGAGACAGGACAAGATGTGGTTTGTCTCCCATTGAGGGGTGGATCCAGAACCAGTGCCTTGTGCCTTCCACGTCGAGAGCAATGGAGGGCCTGGTTGAGAGCAAAGGGGCCTTTCTGACATAGCTGCTTTCCGACGCTCTCTAAGCAGTGTCAAATGGTGGTTGGAAAAAGGCATGCAGTTTATCGCCTCCTAAGCATGTGGATGCTCAATCATTTGGGAATCAGCACAGTCGCTTGAGGGGAAGAGGTAGGCATTTCGTCTGAGCCGATTTGGCAAGGTGGAAATGCAGCAGAAGCAGATGTTGCAGATTGGTGAGTTAAGGGCTGAAAAGACACGGTGTTCAGCTGCATTTGTATGAGACGTTCCCGGTCGCTGTAAGAGCACTGTGGAATGCGAGAGCTTTCCCAGCTTCCTAAAGAGCTGGAAGCAGGACAGTTGCTGGCTTGTCTCCAATTGAAGGATGGAGGCAGTGCTTTGAGCCTTCCACCTCTAGAGCAATGGAGGGGACGGCAGATAGCAAAGGGCCCTTTCTGACATAGGTGCATTCTGACACTCTCTGGCCCAGTGCACAATGGCGGTTTGTAAAAAGCCTATTGTCTGCTCCTGCTAAGCATGTGGAAGCACAGTCATCTGGGCCTCGTCCCCGTTGATGAAGGGGAAGATGTAGACATTTCGTCTGAGCCGGGTTGGCCAGGTGTAAATGTGGCAGGAGCAGAAGTTCCAAATCTGCGAGTTAAGCGCTGAAAAGAAATGGCATATCAGCTTCCTTTGTATGAGATGTTGCCAGGACACAGAAAGAGCACTGTTGAAAGCGAGTTCTTGCTCAGCTTCCTAAAGAAATGGAAGGAAGATGGTATCTGGATGGTCGCCCCTTGAGGGGTGAGCCAGTGCATTGTGCATTCCACGTCTAGAGCAATGAAGGGCACGGCTGAGAGCAAAGGGGTCTTTCTGACATAGCTGCTTTCCGACACTCTATCCAGCAGTGCGCAATGGTGGTTGGAAAAAGGCGTGCAGTCTATCGCCTCCTAAGCACGTGGATGGTCAATCATTTGGGACTCAGCCCAGTTGCTTCAGGGGAAGATGTAGGCATTTCGTCTGAGCCGGGTTGGCAAGATGGAATTGCGGCAGAAGCAGGAGTCCTAAGCTGCGAGTTAAGGGCTGGGAAGAAATGCCATTTGAGGAGCCTTTGTATGAGAAGTTCCCCGGTCTGCTGTAACAGGACTGTGGAAAGCGAGTTGTTTGTCAGCTTCCTAAAGAGCTGGAGGCAAGACAGTTTATGGCTTGTCTCCAATTGAAGGATGGAGGCAGTGCTTTGTGCCTTCCACCTCTAGAGCAATGGAGGGCATGGCTGAGAGCAAAGGACCCCTTCTGACATAGGTGCATTCTGACACTCTTTAAGACAGTGCACAATGGCGGTTTGTAAAAAGCCTATTGTCTGCTCCTGCAAAGCATGTGGCAGCACAATCATATGGCTTCGCCCCCGTTGCTTAAGGGGAAGATGTAGGCATTTCGTCTGAGCCTGGTTGGCAAGGTGGAACTGTGGCAGGAGCCGAAGTCCTAAAGCGGCCAGTTAAGCATTGGAAAGAAATGGCGTTTGAGCTGCCTCTGTATGAGCGTTTCCTCGTATGCTGTAACAGCACTGTGGAAAGCGAGTTCTTTCCCAGCTTCCTAAAGAGCTGGAGGCAAGAGAGTTTATGGCTTGTCTCCCATTGAAGGATGGAGGCCGTGCTTTGTGCCTTCCACGTCTACAGCAATGGAGGGCATGGCTGAGAGTAAAGGGGTCTTTCTGCCATTGGTGCTTTCTGACACTCTCCCAACCGTTGCACTTCGTGGTTAGTTAAAAGCCTATTGTCTCTGTCCTCCTCAGCATGTGGAACCACAATCCTATGGGCCTCATCCCCATTGCTCAAGGGGAAGATGTAGGCATTTCGTCTGAGCCGCGTTGGCAAGGTGGAAACGTGCAGGATGCAGATGTCCCAGACTGGCGAGTGAAGTGCTGAAAAGAAACGGCGATCAGCCTCCTTTGTATGAGATGTTCCCAGGACGCTGTAAGAGCACTGTGGAAAGGGAGTTTCTTCTCCACTTCCTAAAGAGCTGGAAGCAGGCCAAGATGTGATTTGTCTCACATTGAGGGGTGGACCCAGAACCAGTGCCTTGTGCCTTCCACCTCGAGAGCAATGGAGGGCACGGCTGAGAGCAAAGGGCCCTTTCTGACATAGGTGCATTCTGACACTCTCTGACCCAGTGCACAATGGCGGTTTGTAAAAAGCCTATTGTCTGCTCCTGCTAAGCATGTGGAAGCACAGTCATCTGGGCCTCGTCCCCGTTGCTGAAGGGGAAGATGTAGACATTTCGTCTGAGCCGGGTTGGCAAGGTGGAAATGTGGCAGGAGCAGAAGTTCCAAATCTGTGAGTTAAGCGCTGAAAAGAAATGGCATATCAGCTGCCTTTGTATGAGATGTTGCCAGGACACAGAAAGAGCACTGTTGAAAGCGAGTTCTTGCTCAGCTTCCTAAAGAGATGGAAGGAAGATGGACGCTGTAAGGGCACTGTGGAAAGGGAGTTTTTTCTCCACTTCCTAAAGAGCTGGAAGCAGGCCAAGATGTGGTATGTCTCCCACTGAGGGGTGGATCCAGAACCAGTGCCTTGCGCCTTCCACCTCGAGAGCAATGGAGGGCATGGCTGAGAGCAAAGGGGCCTTTCTGACATAGCTGCTTTCCGACGCTCTCTAAGCAGTGTAAAATGGTGGTTGGAAAAAGGCATGCAGTTTATCGCCTCCTAAGCATGTGGATGCTCAATCATTTGGGAATCAGCACAGTCGCTTCAGGGGAAGATGTGGGCATTTCGTCTGAGCCGGGTTGGCAAGGTGGAATTGCGGCAGAAGCAGGAGTCCTAAAGCTGCGAGTTAAGGGCTGGGAAGAAATGCCATTAGAGCTGCCTTTGTATGAGAAGTTCCCCGGTCTGCTGTAACAGGACTGTGGAAAGCGAGTTGTTTGTCAGCTTCCTAAAGAGCTGGAGGCAAGACAGTTTATGGCTTGTCTCCAATTGAAGGATGGAGGCAGTGCTTTGTGCCTTCCACCTCTAGAGCAATGGAGGGCACGGCTGAGAGCAAAGGGCCCTTTCTGACATAGGTGCATTCTGACACTCTCTGACCCAGTGCACAATGGCGGTTTGTAAAAAGCCTATTGTCTGCTCCTGCTAAGCATGTGGCAGCACAATCATGTGGGCTTCGCCCCCGTTGCTTAAGGGGAAGATGTAGGCATTTCGTCTGAGCCGGGTTGGCAAGGTGGAACTGTGGCAGAAGCGGAAGTCCTAAAGCGGCCAGTTAAGCACTGGAAAGAAATGGCATTTGAGCTGCCTCTGTATGAGAGTTTCCTCGGATGCTGTAACAGCACTGTGGAAAGCGAGTTCTTCTCAGCTTCCTAAAGAGCTGGAGGCAAGACAGTTTATGGCTTGTCTCCCTTTGAAGGATGGAGGCAGTGCTTTGTGCCTTCCACCTCTACAGCAATGGAGGGCGCGGCTCAGAGTAAAGGGGTGTTTCTGCCATTGGTGCTTTCTGACACTCTCCCAACCGTTGCACTTCGTGGTTAGTTAAAAGCCTATTGTCTCTCTCCTCCTCAGCATGTGCAACCACAATCCTATGGGCCTCATCCCCATTGCTCAAGGGGAAGATGTAGGCATTTCGTCTGAGCCGGGTTGGCAAGGTGGAAACGTGCAGGATGCAGATGTCCCAGACTGGCGAGTGAAGTGCTGAAAAGAAACGGCGTTCAGCCTCCTTTGTATGAGATGTTCCCAGGACGCTGTAAGAGCACTGTGGAAAGGGAGTTTCTTCTCCACTTCCTAAAGAGCTGGAAGCAGGACAAGATGTGGTTTGTCTCCCATTGAGGGGTGGATCCAGAACCAGTGCCTTGTGCCTTCCACCTCGAGAGCAATGGAGGGCATGGCTGAGAGCAAAGGGGCCTTTCTGACATAGCTGCTTTCCGACGCTCTCTAAGCAGTGTAAAATGGTGGTTGGAAAAAGGCATGCAGTTTATCGCCTCCTAAGCATGTGGATGCTCAATCATTTGGGAATCAGCACAGTCGCTTCAGGGGAAGATGTAGGCATTTCGTCTGAGCCGGGTTGGCAAGGTGGAAAGGCGGCAGAAGCAGATGTTGCAGATTGGTGAGTTAAGGGCTGAAAAGACACGGTGTTCAGCTGCCTTTGTATGAGACGTTCCCAGGACGCTGTAAGAGCACTGTGGAATGCGAGTGCTTTCCCAGCTTCCTAAAGAGCTGGAAGCAGGACAGTTGCTGGCTTGTCTCCAATTGAAGGATGGAGGCAGTGCTTTGTGCCTTCCACCTCTAGAGCAATGGAGGGCACGGCTGAGAGCAAAGGGCCCTTTCTGACATAGGTGCATTCTGACACTCTCTGACCCAGTGCACAATGGCGGTTTGTAAAAAGCCTATTGTCTGCTCCTGCTAAGCATGTGGAAACACAATCATCTGGGCTTCGTCCCCGTTGCTGAAGGGGAAGATGTAGGCATTTCGTCTGAGCCGGGTTGGCAAGGTGGAACTGTGGCAGAAGCGGAAGTCCTAAAGCGGCCAGTTAAGCACTGGGAAGAAATGGCGTTTGAGCTGCCTTTGCATGAGAGTTTCCTCGTATGCTGTAACAGCGCTGTGGAAAGCGAGTTCTTTCTCAGCTTCCTAAAGAGCTGGAGGCAAGACAGTTTATGGCTTGTCTCCCATTGAAGGATGGAGGCAGTGCTTTGTGCCTTCCACCTTTACAGCAATGGAGGGCGCGGCTGAGAGTAAAGGGGTCTTTCTGCCGTTGGTGCTTTCTGACACTCTCCCAACCATTGCACTTCGTGGTTAGTTAAAAGCCTATTGTCTCTTCCTCCTCAGCATGTGAAACCACAATCCTATGGGCCTCATCCACATTGCTCAAGGGGAAGATGTAGGCATTTCGTCTGAGCCGGGTTGGCAAGGTGGAAATGTGGCAGGAGCAGAAGTTCCAAATCTGCGAGTTAAGCGCTGAAAAGAAATGGCATATCAGCTGCCTTTGTATGAGATGTTGCCAGGACACAGAAAGAGCACTGTTGAAAGCGAGTTCTTGCTCAGCTTCCTAAAGAGATGGAAGGAAGATGGTCTGTGGCTTGTCGCCCCTTGAGGGGGGGAGCCAGTGCATTGTGCATTCCACGTCTAGAGCAATGAAGGGCACGGCTGAGAGCAAAGGGGTCTTTCTGACATAGCTGCTTTCCGACACTCTCTCCAGCAGTGCGCAATGGTGGTTGGAAAAAGGCGTGCAGTCTATCGCCTCCTAAGCACGTGGACGCTCAATCATTTGGGACTCAGCCCAGTTGCTTCAGGGGAAGATGTAGGCATTTCGTCTGAGCCGGGTTGGCAAGGTGGAATTGCGGCAGAAGCAGGAGTCATAAGCTGCGAGTTAAGGGCTGGGAAGAAATGCCATTTGAGCTGCCTTTGTATGAGAAGTTCCCCGGTCTGCTGTAACAGGACTGTGGAAAGCGAGTTGTTTGTCAGCTTCCTAAAGAGCTGGAGGCAAGACAGTTTATGGCTTGTCTCCAATTGAAGGATGGAGGCAGTGCTTTGTGCCTTCCACCTCTAGAGCAATGGAGGGCACGGCTGAGAGCAAAGGGCCCTTTCTGACATAGGTGCATTCTGACACTCTCTGACCCAGTGCACAATGGCGGTTTGTAAAAAGCCTATTGTCTGCTCCTGCTAAGCATGTGGCAGCACAATCATGTGGGCTTCGCCCCCGTTGCTTAAGGGGAAGATGTAGGCATTTCGTCTGAGCCGGGTTGGCAAGGTGGAACTGTGGCAGAAGCGGAAGTCCTAAAGCGGCCAGTTAAGCCCTGGGAAGAAATGGCGTTTGAGCTGCCACTGTATGAGAGTTTCCTCGTATGCTGTAACAGCACTGTGGAAAGCGAGTTCTTTCCCAGCTTCCTAAAGAGCTGGAGGCAAGACAGTTTATGGCTTGTCTCCCATTGAAGGATGGAGGCAGTGCTTTGTGCCTTCCACCTCTACAGCAATGGAGGGCGCGGCTGAGAGTAAAGGGGTGTTTCTGCCATTGGTGCTTTCTGACACTCTCCCAACCGTTGCACTTCGTGGTTAGTTAAAAGCCTATTGTCTCTCTCCTCCTCAGCATGTGGAACCACAATCCTATGGGCCTCATCCCCATTGCTCAAGGGGAAGATGTAGGCATTTCGTCTGAGCCGGGTTGGCAAGGTGGAAACGTGCAGGATGCAGATGTCCCAGACTGGCGAGTGAAGTGCTGAAAAGAAACGGCGTTCAGCCTCCTTTGTATGAGATGTTCCCAGGACGCTGTAAGAGCACTGTGGAAAGGGAGTTTCTTCTCCACTTCCTAAAGAGCTGGAAGCAGGCCAAGATGTGGTTTGTCTCCCATTGAGGGGTGGATCCAGAACCAGTGCCTTGTGCCTTCCACCTCGAGAGCAATGGAGGGCATGGCTGAGAGCAAAGGGGCCTTTCTGACATAGCTGCTTTCCGACGCTCTCTAAGCAGTGTAAAATGGTGGTTGGAAAAAGGCATGCAGTTTATCGCCTCCTAAGCATGTGGATGCTCAATCATTTGGGAATCAGCACAGTCGCTTCAGGGGAAGATGTAGGCATTTCGTCTGAGCCGGGTTGGCAAGGTGGAAATGCAGCAGAAGCAGATGTTGCAGATTGGTGAGTTAAGGGCTGAAAAGACACGGTGTTCAGCTGCCTTTGTATGAGACGTTCCCGGACGCTGTAAGAGCACTGTGGAATGCGAGTGCTTTCCCAGCTTCCTAAAGAGCTGGAAGCAGGACAGTTGCTGGCTTGTCTCCAATTGAAGGATGGAGGCAGTGCTTTGTGCCTTCCACCTCTAGAGCAATGGAGGGCACGGCTGAGAGCAAAGGGCCCTTTCTGACATAGGTGCATTCTGACACTCTCTGGCCCAGTGCACAATGGCGGTTTGTAAAAAGCCTATTGTCTGCTCCTGCTAAGCATGCGGAAGCACAGTCATCTGGGCCTCGTCCCCGTTGCTGAAGGGGAAGATGTAGACATTTCGTCTGAGCCGGGTTGGCCAGGTGGAAATGTGGCAGGAGCAGAAGTTCCAAATCTGCGAGTTAAGCGCTGAAAAGAAATGGCATATCAGCTGCCTTTGTATGAGATGCTGCCAGGACACAGAAAGAGCACTGTTGAAAGCGAGTTCTTGCTCAGCTTCCTAAAGAGATGGAAGGAAGATGGTATCTGGATTGTCGCCCCTTGAGGGGTGAGCCAGTGCATTGTGCATTCCACGTCTAGAGCAATGAAGGGCACGGCTGAGAGCAAAGGGGTCTTTCTGACATAGCTGCTTTCCGACACTCTCTCCAGCAGTGCGCAATGGTGGTTGGAAAAAGGCGTGCAGTCTATCGCCTCCTAAGCACGTGGATGGTCAATCATTTGGGACTCAGCCCAGTTGCTTCAGGGGAAGATGTAGGCATTTCGTCTGAGCCGGGTTGGCAAGATGGAATTGCGGCAGAAGCAGGAGTCCTAAGCTGCGAGTTAAGGGCTGGGAAGAAATGCCATTTGAGGAGCCTTTGTATGAGAAGTTCCCCGGTCTGCTGTAACAGGACTGTGGAAAGCGAGTTGTTTGTCAGCTTCCTAAAGAGCTGGAGGCAAGACAGTTTATGGCTTGTCTCCAATTGAAGGATGGAGGCAGTGCTTTGTGCCTTCCACCTCTAGAGCAATGGAGGGCATGGCTGAGAGCAAAGGACCCTTTCTGACATAGGTGCATTCTGACACTCTCTAACCCAGTGCACAATGGCGGTTTGTAAAAAGCCTATTGTCTGCTCCTGCTAAGCATGTGGCAGCACAATCATGTGGGCTTCGCCCCCGTTGCTTAAGGGGAAGATGTAGGCATTTCGTCTGAGCCTGGTTGGCAAGGTGGAACTGTGGCAGGAGCGGAAGTCCTAAAGCGGCCAGTTAAGCACTGGAAAGAAATGGCGTTTGAGCTGCCTCTGTATGAGCGTTTCCTCGTATGCTGTAACAGCACTGTGGAAAGCGAGTTCTTTCCCAGCTTCCTAAAGAGCTGGAGGCAAGAGAGTTTATGGCTTGTCTCCCATTGAAGGATGGAGGCCGTGCTTTGTGCCTTCCACGTCTACAGCAATGGAGGGCGTGGCTGAGAGTAAAGGGGTCTTTCTGCCATTGGTGCTTTCTGACACTCTCCCAACCGTTGCACTTCGTGGTTAGTTAAAAGCCTATTGTCTCTGTCCTCCTCAGCATGTGGAACCACAATCCTATGGGCCTCATCCCCATTGCTCAAGGGGAAGATGTAGGCATTTCGTCTGAGCCGGGTTGGCAAGGTGGAAACGTGCAGGATGCAGATGTCCCAGACTGGCGAGTGAAGTGCTGAAAAGAAACGGCGATCAGCCTCCTTTGTATGAGATGTTCCCAGGACGCTGTAAGAGCACTGTGGAAAGGGAGTTTCTTCTCCACTTCCTAAAGAGCTGGAAGCAGGCCAAGATGTGATTTGTCTCACATTGAGGGGTGGACCCAGAACCAGTGCCTTGTGCCTTCCACCTCGAGAGCAATGGAGGGCACGGCTGAGAGCAAAGGGCCCTTTCTGACATAGGTGCATTCTGACACTCTCTGACCCAGTGCACAATGGCGGTTTGTAAAAAGCCTATTGTCTGCTCCTGCTAAGCATGCGGAAGCACAGTCATCTGGGCCTCGTCCCCGTTGCTGAAGGGGAAGATGTAGACATTTCGTCTGAGCCGGGTTGGCAAGGTGGAAATGTGGCAGGAGCAGAAGTTCCAAATCTGCGAGTTAAGCGCTGAAAAGAAATGGCATATCAGCTGCCTTTGTATGAGATGTTGCCAGGACACAGAAAGAGCACTGTTGAAAGCGAGTTCTTGCTCAGCTTCCTAAAGAGATGGAAGGAAGATGGACTCTGTAAGGGCACTGTGGAAAGGGAGTTTTTTCTCCACTTCCTAAAGAGCTGGAAGCAGGCCAAGATGTGGTATGTCGCCCATTGAGGGGTGGATCCAGAACCAGTGCCTTGCGCATTCCACGTCTAGAGCAATGAAGGGCACGGCTGAGAGCAAAGGGGTCTTTCTGACATAGCTGCTTTCCGACACTCTCTCAGCAGTGCGCAATGGTGGTTGGAAAAAGGCATGCAGTCTATCGCCTCCTAAGCACGTGGATGCTCAATCAATTGGGACTCAGCCCAGTTGCTTCAGGGGAAGATGTAGGCATTTCGTCTGAGCCGGGTTGGCAAGGTGGAATTGCGGCAGAAGCAGGAGTCCTAAAGCTGCGAGTTAAGGGCTGGGAAGAAATGCCATTTGAGCAGTCTTTGTATGAGAAGTTCCCCGGTCTGCTGTAACAGGACTGTGGAAAGCGAGTTGTTTGTCAGCTTCCTAAAGAGCTGGAGGCAAGACAGTTTATGGCTTGTCTCCAATTGAAGGACGGAGGCAGTGCTTTGTGCCTTCCACCTCTAGAGCAATGGAGGGCACGGCTGAGAGCAAAGGGCCATTTCTGACATAGGTGCATTCTGACACTCTCTGACCCAGTGCACAATGGCGGTTTGTAAAAAGCCTATTGTCTGCTCCTGCTAAGCATGTGGCAGCACAATCATGTGGGCTTCGCCCCCGTTGCTTAAGGGGAAGATGTAGGCATTTCGTCAGAGCCGGGTTGGCAAGGTGGAACTGTGGCAGAAGCGGAAGTCCTAAAGCGGCCAGTTAAGCACTGGAAAGAAATGGCGTTTGAGCTGCCTCTGTATGAGCGTTTCCTCGTATGCTGTAACAGCACTGTGGAAAGCGAGTTCTTTCCCAGCTTCCTAAAGAGCTGGAGGCAAGACAGTTTATGGCTTGTCTCCCATTGAAGAATGGAGGCAGTGCTTTGTGCCTTCCACCTCTACAGCAATATAGCGCGCGGCTCAGAGTAAAGGGGTGTTTCTGCCATTGGTGTTTTCTGACACTCTCAGAACCGTTGCACTTCGTGGTTAGTTAAAAGCCTATTGTCTCTCTCCTCCTCAGCATGTGGAACCACAATCCTATGGGCCTCATCCCCATTGCTCAAGGGGAAGATGTAGGCATTTCGTCTGAGCCGGGTTGGCAAGGTGGAAACGTGCAGGATGCAGATGTCCCAGACTGGCGAGTGAAGTGCTGAAAAGAAACGGCGTTCAGCCTCCTTTGTATGAGATGTTCCCAGGACGCTGTAAGAGCACTGTGGAAAGGGAGTTTCTTCTCAACTTCCTAAAGATCTGGAAGGAGGCCAAGATGTGGTTTGTCTCCCATTGAGGGGTGGATCCAGAACCAGTGCCTTGTGCCTTGCACCTCGAGCGCAATGGAGGGCATGTCTGAGAGCAAAGGGGCCTTTCTGACATAGCTGCTTTCCGACGCTCTCTAAGCAGTGTAAAATGGTGGTTGGAAAAAGGCATGCAGTTTATCACCTCCTAAGCATGTGGATGCTCAATCATTTGGGAATCAGCACAGTCGCTTCAGGGGAAGATGTAGGCATTTCGTCTGAGCCGGGTTGGGAAGGTGGAAAAGCGGCAGAAGCAGATGTTGCAGATTGGTGAGTTAAGGGCTTAAAAGACGGTGTTCAGCTGCCTTTGTATGAGACGTTCCCAGGACGTTGTAAGAGCACTGTGGAATGCGAGTGCTTTCCCAGCTTCCTAAAGAGCTGGAAGCAGGACAGTTGCTGGCTTGTCTAAAATTGAAGGATGGAGGCAGTGCTTTGTGCCTTCCACCTCTAGAGCAATGGAGGGCACGGCTGAGAGCAAAGGGCCCTTTCTGACATAGGTGCATTCTGACACTCTCTGACCCAGTGCACAATGGCGGTTTTAAAAAGCCTATTGTCTGCTCCTGCTAAGCATGCGGAAGCACAGTCATCTGGGCCTCGTCCCCGTTGCTGAAGGAGAAGATGTAGACATTTCGTCTGAGCCGGGTTGGCAAGGTGGAAATGTGGCAGGAGCAGAAGTTCCAAATCCGCGAGTTAAGCGCTGAAAAGAAATGGCATATCAGCTGCCTTTGTATGATTGTTGCCAGCACACAGAAAGAGCACTGTTGAAAGCGAGTTCTTGCTCAGCTTCCTAAGGAGATGGAAGGAAGATGGTCTGTGGCTTGTCGCCCCTTGAGGGGGGGAGCCAGTGCATTGTGCATTCCACGTCTAGAGCAATGAAGGGCACGGCTGAGAACAAATGGGTCTTTCTGACACAGCTGCTTTCCGACACTCTCTCCAGCAGTGCGCAATGGTGGTTGGAAAAAGGCGTGCAGTCTATCGCCTCTAAGCACGTGGACGCTCAATCATTTGGGACTCAGCCCAGTTGCTTCAGGGGAAGATTTAGGCATTTCGTCTGAGCCGGGTTGGCAAGGTGAAATTGCGGCAGAAGCAGGAGTACTAAAGCTGCGAGTTAAGGGCTGAGAAGAAATGCCATTTGAGCTGCCTTTGTATGAGAAGTTCCCCGGTCTGCTGTAAAAGGACTGCGGAAAGCGAGTTGTTTGTCAGCTTCCTAAAGAGCTGGAGGCAAGACAGTTTATGGCTTGTCTCCAATTGAAGGATGGAGGCAGTGCTTTGTGCCTTCCACCTCTAGAGCAATGGAGGGCACGGCTGAGAGCAAAGGGCCCTTTCTGACATAGGTGCATTCTGACACTCTCTGACCCAGTGCACAATGGCGGTTTGTAAAAAGCCTATTGTCTGCTCCTGCTAAGCATGTGGCAGCACAATCATGTGGGCTTCGCCCCCGTTGCTTAAGGGGAAGATGTAGGCATTTCGTCTGAGCCGGTGGGCAAAGTGGAACTGTGGCAGAAGCGGAAGTCCTAAAGCGGCCAGTTAAGCCCTGGGAAGAAATGGCGTTTGAGCTGCCACTGTATGAGAGTTTCCTCGTATGCTGTAACAGCACTGTGGAAAGCGAGTTCTTTCCCAGCTTCCTAAAGAGCTGGAGGCAAGACTGTTTATGGCTTGTCTCCCATTGAAGGATGGAGCCAGTGCTTTGTGCCTTCCATCTCTACAACAATGGAGGGCGCAGCTGAGAGTAAAGGGGTGTTTCTCCCATTGGTGCTTTCTGACACTCTCCGAACCATTGCACTTCGTGGTTAGTTAAAAGCCTATTGTCTCTCTCCTCCTCAGCATGTGGAACCACAATCCTATGGGCCTCATCCCCATTGCTCAAGGGGAAGATGTAGGCAATTCGTCTGAGCCGGGTTGGCAAGGTGGAAACGTGCAGGATGCAGATGTCCCAGACTGGCGAGTGAAGTGCTGAAAAGAAACGGCGTTCAGCCTCCTTTGTATGAGATGTTCCCAGGACGCTGTAAGAGCAGTGTGGAAAGGGAGTTTTTCCTCCACTTCCTAAAGAGCTGGAAGCAGGCCAAGATGTGGTTTGTCTCCCATTGAGGGGTGGATCCAGAACCAGTGCCTTGTGCCTTCCACCTCGAGAGCAATGTAGGGTATGGCTGAGAGCAAAGGGGCCTTTCTGACATAGCTGCTTTCCAACGCTCTCTAAGCAGTGTAAAATGGGGGTTGGAAAAAGGCTTGCAGTTTATCGCCTCCTAAGCATGTGGATGCTCAATCATTTGGGAATCAGCACAGTCGCTTGAGGGGAAGATGTAGGCATTTCGTCTGAGCCGGGTTGGCAAGGTGGAAACGTGCAGGATGCAGATGTCCCAGACTGGCGAGTGAAGTGCTGAAAAGAAACGGCGTTCAGCCTCCTTTGTATGAGATGTTCCCAGGACGCTGTAAGAGCACTGTGGAAAGGGAGTTTCTTCTCCACTTCCTAAAGAGCTGGAAGCAGGCCAAGATGTGGTTTGTCTCCCATTGAGGGGTGGATCCAGAACCAGTGCCTTGTGCCTTCCTCCTCGAGAGCAATGGAGGGCATGGTCTGAGAGCAAAGGGGCCTTTCTGACATAGCTGCTTTCCGACGCTCTCTAAGCAGTGTAAAATGGTGGTTGGAAAAAGGCATGCAGTTTATCGCCTCCTAAGCATGTGGATGCTCAATCATTTGGGAATCAGCACAGTCGCTTCAGGGGAAGATGTAGGCATGTCGTGTGAGCCGGGTTGGGAAGGTGGAAAAGCGGCAGAAGCAGATGTTGCAGATTGGTGAGTTAAGGGCTGAAAAGACACGGTGTTCAGCTGCCTTTGTATGAGACGTTCCCAGGACGCTGTAAGAGCACTGTGGAATGCGAGTGCTTTCCCAGCTTCCTAAAGAGCTGGAAGCAGGACAGTTGCTGGCTTGTCTCCAATTGAAGGATGGAGGCAGTGCTTTGTGCCTTCCACCTCTAGAGCAATGGAGGGGACGGCTGAGAGCCAAGAGCCCCTTCTGACATAGGTGCATTCTGACACTCTCTGGCCCAGTGCACAATGGTGGTTTGTAAAAAGCCTATTGTCTGCTCCTGCTAAGCATGCGGAAGCACAGTCATCTGGGCCTCGTCCCCGTTAGTGAAGGGGAAGATGTAGACATTTCGTCTGAGCCGGGTTGGCCAGGTGGAAATGTGGCAGGAGCAGAAGTTCCAAATCTGCGAGTTAAGCGCTGAAAAGAAATGGCATATCAGCTGCCTTTGTATGAGATGCTGCCAGGACACAGAAAGAGCACTGTTGAAAGCGAGTTCTTGCTCAGCTTCCTAAAGAGATGTAAGGAAGATGGTCTCTAGATTGTCGCCCCTTGAGGGGGGAGCCAGTGCGTTGTGCATTCCACGTCTAGAGCAATGAAGTGCACGGCTGAGAGCAAAGGGGTCTTTCTGACATAGCTGCTTTCCGACACTCTCTCCAGCAGTGCGCAATGGTGGTTGGAATAAGGCGTGCAGTCTATCGCCTCCTAAGCACGTGGATGCTCAATCATTTGGGACTCAGACCAGTTGCTTCAGGGGAAGATGTAGGCATTTTGTCTGAGCCGGGTTGGCAAGGTGGAATTGCGGCAGAAGCAGGAGTCCTAAGCTGCGAGTTAAGGGCTGGGAAGAAATGCCATTTGAGCAGTCTTTGTATGAGAAGTTAACCGGTCTGCTGTAAGAGGACTGTGGAAAGTGAGTTGTTTGTCAGCTTCCTAAAGAGCTGGAGGCAAGACATTTTATGGCTTGTCTCCAATTGAAGGACGGAGGCAGTGCTTTGTGCCTTCCACCTCTAGAGCAATGGAGGGCACGGCTGAGAGCAAAGGGCCATTTCTGACATAGGTGCATTCTGACACTCTCTGACCCAGTGCACAATGGCGGTTTGTAAAAAGCCTATTGTCTGCTCCTGCTAAGCATGTGGCAGCACAATCATGTGGGCTTCGCCCCCGTTGCTTAAGGGGAAGATGTAGGCATTTCGTCAGAGCCTGGTTGGCAAGGTGGAACTGTGGCAGGAGCGGAAGTCCTAAAGCGGCCAGTTAAGCACTGGAAAGAAATGGCGTTTGAGCTGCCTCTGTATGAGCGTTTCCTCGTATGCTGTAACAGCACTGTGGAAAGCGAGTTCTTTCCCAGCTTCCTAAAGAGCTGGAGGCAAGACAGTTTATGGCTTGTCTCCCATTGAAGAATGGAGGCAGTGCTTTGTGCCTTCCACCTCTACAGCAATATAGCGCGCGGCTCAGAGTAAAGGGGTGTTTCTGCCATTGGTGTTTTCTGACACTCTCAGAACCGTTGCACTTCGTGGTTAGTTAAAAGCCTATTGTCTCTCTCCTCCTCAGCATGTGGAACCACAATCCTATGGGCCTCATCCCCATTGCTCAAGGGGAAGATGTAGGCATTTCGTCTGAGCCGGGTTGGCAAGGTGGAAACGTGCAGGATGCAGATGTCCCAGACTGGCGAGTGAAGTGCTGAAAAGAAACGGCGTTCAGCCTCCTTTGTATGAGATGTTCCCAGGACGCTGTAAGAGCACTGTGGAAAGGGAGTTTCTTCTCAACTTCCTAAAGATCTGGAAGGAGGCCAAGATGTGGTTTGTCTCCCATTGAGGGGTGGATCCAGAACCAGTGCCTTGTGCCTTGCACCTCGAGCGCAATGGAGGGCATGTCTGAGAGCAAAGGGGCCTTTCTGACATAGCTGCTTTCCGACGCTCTCTAAGCAGTGTAAAATGGTGGTTGGAAAAAGGCATGCAGTTTATCACCTCCTAAGCATGTGGATGCTCAATCATTTGGGAATCAGCACAGTCGCTTCAGGGGAAGATGTAGGCATTTCGTCTGAGCCGGGTTGGGAAGGTGGAAAAGCGGCAGAAGCAGATGTTGCAGATTGGTGAGTTAAGGGCTTAAAAGACGGTGTTCAGCTGCCTTTGTATGAGACGTTCCCAGGACGTTGTAAGAGCACTGTGGAATGCGAGTGCTTTCCCAGCTTCCTAAAGAGCTGGAAGCAGGACAGTTGCTGGCTTGTCTAAAATTGAAGGATGGAGGCAGTGCTTTGTGCCTTCCACCTCTAGAGCAATGGAGGGCACGGCTGAGAGCAAAGGGCCCTTTCTGACATAGGTGCATTCTGACACTCTCTGACCCAGTGCACAATGGCGGTTTGTAAAAAGCCTATTGTCTGCTCCTGCTAAGCATGCGGAAGCACAGTCATCTGGGCCTCGTCCCCGTTGCTGAAGGGGAAGATGTAGACATTTCGTCTGAGCCGGGTTGGCAAGGTGGAAATGTGGCAGGAGCAGAAGTTCCAAATCTGCGAGTTAAGCGCTGAAAAGAAATGGCATATCAGCTGCCTTTGTATGAATGTTGCCAGGACACAGAAAGAGCACTGTTGAAAGCGAGTTCTTGCTCAGCTTCCTAAGGAGATGGAAGGAAGATGGTCTGTGGCTTGTCGCCCCTTGAAGGGGGGGAGCCAGTGCATTGTGCATTCCACGTCTAGAGCAATGAAGGGCACGGCTGAGAACAAAGGGGTCTTTCTGACATAGCTGCTTTCCGACACTCTCTCCAGCAGTGCGCAATGGTGGTTGGAAAAAGGCGTGCAGTCTATCGCCTCCTAAGCACGTGGACGCTCAATCATTGGGGACTCAGCCCAGTTGCTTCAGGGGAAGATGTAGGCATTTCGTCTGAGCCGGGTTGGCAAGGTGAAATTGCGGCAGAAGCAGGAGTCCTAAAGCTGCGAGTTAAGGGCTGAGAAGAAATGCCATTTGAGCTGCCTTTGTATGAGAAGTTCCCCTGTCTGCTGTAACAGGACTGTGGAAAGCGAGTTGTTTGTCAGCTTCCTAAAGAGCTGGAGGCAAGACAGTTTATGGCTTGTCTCCCATTGAAGGATGGAGGCAGTGCTTTGTGCCTTCCACCTCTACAGCAATGGAGGGCACGGCTGAGAGTAAAGGGCCCTTTCTGCCATTGGTGCTTTCTGACACTCTCCGAACCATTGCACATTCTGGTTTGTTAAAAGCCTATTGTCTCTCTCCTCCTCAGCATGTGGAACCACAATCCTATGGGCCTCATCCCCATTGCTCAAGGGGAAGATGTAGGCATTTCGTCTGAGCCGGGTTGGCAAGGTGGAAACGTGCAGGATGCAGATGTCCCAGACTGGCGAGTGAAGTGCCGAAAAGAAACGGCGTTCAGCCTCCTTTGTATGAGATTTTCCCAGGACGCTGTAAGAGCACTGTGGAAAGGGAGTTTTTTCTCCACTTCCTAAAGAGCTGGAAGCAGGACAAGATGTGGTTTGTCTCCCATTGAGGGGTGGATCCAGAGCCTTGTGCCTTCCACCTCGAGAGCAATGGAGGGCATGGCTGAGAGCAAAGGGGCCTTTCTGACATAGCTGCTTTCCGACGCTCTCTAAGCAGTGTAAAATGATGGTTGGAAACAGGCATGCAGTTTATCGCCTCCTAAGCATGTGGATGCTCAATCATTTGGGAATCAGCACAGTCGCTTCAGGGGAAGATGTAGGCATTTCGTCTGAGCCGGGTTGGCAAGGTGGAAATGCGACAGAAGCAGATGTTGCAGATTGGTGAGTTAAGGGCTGAAAAGACACGGTGTTCAGCTGCCTTTGTATGAGACGTTCCCAGGACGCTGTAAGAGCACTGTGGAATGCGAGTGCTTTCCCAGCTTCCTAAAGAGCTGGAAGCAGGACAGTTGCTGGCTTGTCTCCAATTGAAGGATGGAGGCAGTGCTTTGTGCCTTCCACCTCTAGAGCAATGGAGGGCACGGCTGAGAGTAAATAAAGGGGTCTTTCTGACATTGGTGCTTTCTGACACTCTCTGACGCAGTGCACAATGGCGGTTTGTAAAAAGCCTATTGTCTGCTCCTGCTAAGGATGCAGAAGCACAGTCATCTGGGCCTCGTCCCCGTTGCTGAAGGGGAAGATGTAGACATTTCGTCTGAGCCGGGTTGGCCAGGTGGAAATGTGGCAGGAGCAGAAGTTCCAAATCTGCGAGTTAAGCGCTGAAAAGAAATGGCATATCAGCTGCCTTTGTATGAGATGTTGCCAGGACACAGAAAGAGCACTGTTGAAAGCGAGTTCTTGTTCAGCTTCCTAAAGAGATGGAAGGAAGATGGTCTGTGGCTTGTCGCCCCTTGAGGTGGGGAGCCAGTGCATTGTGCATTCCACGTCTGGAGCAATGAAGGGCACGGCTGAGAGCAAATGGGTCTTTCTGACATAGCTGCTTTCCGACACTCTCTCCAGCAGTGCACAATGGTGGTTGGAAAAAGGCGTGCAGTCTATCGCCTCCTAAGCACGTGGACGCTCAATCATTTGGGACTCAGCCCAGTTGCTTCAGGGGAAGATGTAGGCATTTCGTCTGAGCCAGGTTGGCAAGGTGGAATTGCGGCAGAAGCAGGAGTCCTAAAGCTGCGAGTTAAGGGCTGGGAAGAAATGCCATTTGACCTGCCTTTGTATGAGAAGTTCCCCGGTCTGCTGTAACAGGACTGTGGAAAGCGAGTTGTTTGTCAGCTTCCTAAAGAGCTGGAGGCAAGACAGTTTATGGCTTGTCTCCAATTGAAGGATGGAGGCAGTGCTTTGTGCCTTCCACCTCTAGAGCAATGGAGGGCACGGCTGAGAGCAAAGGGCCCTTTCTGACATAGGTGCATTCTGACACTCTCTGACCCAGTGCACAATGGCGGTTTGTAAAAAGCCTATTGTCTGCTCCTGCTAAGCATGTGGCAGCACAATCATGTGGGCTTCGCCCCCGTTGCTTAAGGGGAAGATGTAGGCATTTCGTCTGAGCCGGGTTGGCAAGGTGGAACTGTGGCAGAAGCGGAAGTCCTAAAGCGGCCAGTTAAGCACTGGGAAGAAATGGCGTTTGAGCTGCCTCTGTATGAGAGTTTCCTCGTATGCTGTAACAGCACTTTGGAAAGCGAGTTCTTTCCCAGCTTCCTAAAGAGCTGGAGGCAAGACAGTTTATGGCTTGTCTCCCATTGAAGGATGGAGGCAGTGCTTTGTGCCTTCCACCTCTACAGCAATGGAGGGCGCGGCTGAGAGTAAAGGGGCCTTTCTGCCATTGGTGCTTTCTGACACTCTCCCAACCGTTGCACTTCCTGGTTAGTTAAAAGCCTATTGTCTCTCTCCTCCTCAGCATGTGGAACCACAATCCTATGGGCCTCATCCCCATTGCTCAAGGGGAAGATGTAGGCATTTCGTCTGAGCCGGGTTGGCAAGGTGGAAACGTGCAGGATGCAGATGTCCCAGACTGGCGAGTGAAGTGCCGAAAAGAAACGGCGTTCAGCCTCCTTTGTATGAGATGTTCCCAGGACGCTGTAAGAGCACTGTGGAAAGGGAGTTTTTTCTCCACTTCCTAAAGAGCTGGAAGCAGGACAAGATGTGGTTTGTATCCCATTGAGGGGTGGATCCAGAGCCTTGTGCCCTCCACCTCGAGAGCAATGGAGGGCATGGCTGAGAGCAAAGGGGCCTTTCTGACATAGCTGCTTTCCGACGCTCTCTAAGCAGTGTAAAATGGTGGTTGGAAACAGGCATGCAGTTTATCGCCTCCTAAGCATGTGGATGCTCAATCATTTGGGAATCAGCACAGTCGCTTCAGGGGAAGATGTAGGCATTTCGTCTGAGCCGGGTTGGGAAGGTGGAAATGCGGCAGAAGCAGATGTTGCAGATTGGTGAGTTAAGGGCTGAAAAGACACGGTGTTCAGCTGCCTTTGTATGAGACGTTCCCAGGACGCTGTAAGAGCACTGTGGAATGCGAGTGCTTTCCCAGCTTCCTAAAGAGCTGGAAGCAGGACAGTTGCTGGCTTGTCTCCAATTGAAGGATGGAGGCAGTGCTTTGTGCCTTCCACCTCTAGAGCAATGGAGGGCACGGCTGAGAGCAAAGGGCCCTTTCTGACATAGGTGCATTCTGACACTCTCTGACCCAGTGCACAATGGCGGTTTGTAAAAAGCCTATTGTCTGCTCCTGCTAAGCATGCGGAAGCACAGTCATCTGGGCCTCGTCCCCGTTGCTGAAGGGGAAGATGTAGACATTTCGTCTGAGCCGGGTTGTCAAGGTGGAAATGTGGCAGGAGCAGAAGTTCCAAATCTGCGAGTTAAGCGCTGAAAAGAAATGGCATATCAGCTGCCTTTGTATGAGATGTTGCCAGGACACAGAAGGAGCACTGTTTAAAGCGAGTTCTTGCTCAGCTTACTAAAGAGATGGAAGGAAGATGGTCTGTGGCTTGTCGCCCCTTGAGGGGGGGAGCCAGTGCCTTGTGCATTCCACGTCTAGAGCAATGAAGGGCACGGCTGAGAGCAAAGGGGTCTTTCTGACATAGCTGCTTTCCGACACTCTCTCCAGCAGTGCACAATGGTGGTTGGAAAAAGGCGTGCAGTCTATCGCCTCCTAAGCACGTGGACGCTCAATCATTTGGGAGTCAGCCCAGTTGCTTCAGGGGAAGATGTAGTCATTTCGTCTGAGCCGGGTTGGCAAGGTGGAATTGCGGCAGAAGCAGAAGTCCTAAAGCCGCGAATGAAGGGCTGGGAAGAAATGCCATTTGAGCTGCCTTTGTATGAGAAGTTCCCTGGTCTGCTGTAACAGGACTGTGGAAAGCGAGTTGTTTGTCAGCTTCCTAAAGAGCTGGACGCAAGACAGTTTATGGCTTGTCTCCAATTGAAGGATGGAGGCAGTGCTTTGTGCCTTCCACCTCTAGAGCAATGGAGGGCACGGCTGAGAGCAAAGGGCCCTTTCTGACATTGGTGCTTTCTTACACTCCCCCAACCATTGCTCAAGGGCGGTTGGTTAACAGCCTATTGTCTCTCTCCTACTAAGCAGGTGGAACCACAATCATTCGGGCCTCGTCCTCATTGCTTAAGGGGAAGTTGTAGGCATTTCGTCTGTACCGGCTTGACAAGGTGGAAATGTGGCACATGCAGATGTTCCAGATCGGCGAGTGAAGTGCTGGAAGAAACGGCGTTCAGCTGCCTTTGTATGAGATGTTCCCTGGACGCTCTAAGAGCACTATGGAATGCGAGCTCTTTCTCAGCGTCCTAAAGAGCTGGACGCAAGAAGGTGTGTGGTTCGTCTGCCATTGAGGGGTGGAGCCAGAGGCAGTGCATTGTGCCTTCCTCCTCTACAGCAATTCAGGGCATGGCTGAGATCAAAGGGACCTTTCTGACATAGGTGCTTTCTGACACTCTCTCCACCAGTGCACAATCGTGATTGTAAAAAGCCTGTCTCTCTCCACTTAAGCATGTGGAAGCACAGTCATATGGGCCTCGTCCCTGTTGCTGAAGGGGAAGATGTAGGCATTTCGTCGGAGCCCGGATGGCAAGGTGGAAATGTGGCAGAAACAGAAGTTCCAAATCGGCAAGTTAAGGGCGGAAAAGAAACGGCGTTTCAGGTGCCTTTGTATGAGATGTTCCCTGGACTCTGTAAGATCACTGTTGCAAGCGAATTCCTTCTCAGCTTCCTAAAGAGATGGAAGCAAGGTGGTCTGTGGCTTGTCGCCCCTTGAGGGCGGGAGCCAGTGCATTGTGCATTCCACGTCTAGAGCAATGGAGGGCATGGCTGAGAGCAAAGGGGTCTTTCTGACATAGCTGCTTTCCGACACTCTCTCCAGCAGTGCACAATGGTGGTTGGAAAAAGGCGTGCAGTCTATCGCCTCCTAAGCATGTGGACGCTCAATCATTTGGGAGTCAGCCCAGTTGCTTCAGGGGAAGATGTAGGCATTTCGTCTGAGCCGGGTTGGCAAGGTGCAATTGTGACAGAAGCAGAAGTTCTAAAGTGTCGAGTTAAGGGCTGGCAAGAAAGGCCGTTTTACCTGCATTTCTATGACAGTTTCCCCAGAGGCGGTTCCCGGGAGTCGAGCAGGTGTTTCCAGAATGCTCAGCAGGTGGTTCCAGTCTTTCACGGAAGTGGTCCGGGGCGTCCAGCACCTGGTTCTGGCACATCTGAGGGGCGGTTCCAGGATGAATGGCAGGTTATTCCGGAGTGTCGGCAAGTGGTTCTGGCGTAGCCGGCAGGTGATTTTGGTGTATCCAGCAGATGGTTCCAGCGAGTCGAGCAGGTGGTTCCAGTGTGCTCGTAAGGTGGTTCAGGAATGTCCGAAATGTGGTTCCGGTTAGTCCGGGAGGTGGTTCCGGCGTGTCCGGCACGTTTTTCAGGCACGTCTGAGGGGTGGTTCCGGCATGCACGGCAGGTGATTGCGGAGTGTCCGCCAAGTGGTTCCCGCGTAGCTGGCAGGTGGTTCAGGCGGGTCCAGCAGGTGGTTCTGGGGAGTGGATCAGGTGGTTCTGGCATGCTTGGCAGGTGCTTCCGGCGTCTCCTGCACGTGGTTCTGGTACGTATGAGAGGTGGTTCCGGCACGCCAGACAGGTGATTTTGGAGTGTCCGGCAAGTGGTTCTGGCATAGCCGGCAGCTGATTTTGGCATGTCCGGCAGGTGGCTCCAGCGAGTCGAGCAGGTTGTTCCGGCATGCTCAGCAGGTGGATCTGGCGTGCTCGGCAGGTGGTTCAGACGGGTCTGGCAGGTGGTTTCGGTCTGTTCGGGGTGTGGTTCCGGCATCTCAGGCACATGGTTCTGGCACGTCTGAGAGGTGGTTCCGGCCGGCCCGACAGGTGTTTCCGGAGTGTCCGCCAAGTGGTTCTGGCGTAGCTGGCAGGTGATGTTGGCATGACCGGCAGGAGGTTCCAGACAGAACGGCAGGTGATTCCGAAGTGTTCACCAACTGGTTGTGGCGTAGCTGGTAGGTGATTTTGGCGTGTCCGCCAAGTGGTTCTTGCGTAGCTGGCAGGTGATGTTGGCGTGACCGGCAGGTGGTTCCAGCCAGCCCGGCAGGTGATTCCGAAGTGTTCACCAACTGGATGCGGCGTAGCCGACAGGTGATTTTGGTGTGTCTGGCAGGTGGTTCCGGCGAGTCGAGCCGGTGGTTCCGGCATTTCCGTCAGGTGGTTCCAGTCTGTCCAGCAGGTGGTTCTGGTGTGTCCGGCACGAGGTTCTGGCACGTCTGAGAGGTTGTGTCGCCATGCACTTCACGTGATTCCGGCTTGTCCGCCAAGTGGTTCTGGTGTAGCGGGCAGGTGATTTTGGTGTGTCCGGCAGGTGGGACCGGTGAGTCAAGCAGGTGGTTCCGGTGAGTGTTTCCTGTGTTTCCGGTCTGTCCGGGAGATGGTTCCGGCCTTTCCAGCACGTGCTTCTGGCACTTCTGAGAGGTTCTGCTTTCATGCCCGGCAGGTGATTCTGGAGTGTCCGCCAAGTGGTTTTGGCGTATCCAGCATATGATTTTGGCCTGTGAGGCAGGTGGTTCCGGCATGTCCAGCAGGTTGTTCCGGCGAGCTCGTCAGGTGCTTCCGGTCTCTCTGGCACGTGGTTGTGGCACGTCTGAGAGATGGTTCTGGGATGCCAGGCAGGTGATTCCGGAGTGTCCGGCATGTGGTTCTGGCACCTCTGAGAGGTGGTTCCGGAATGCCTGGCATGTTATTCCGGAGTGTCTGCCGAGTGCTTCTGGCGTAGCCGGCAGTTGATTTTGGCGTGTCCACTAGGTGGTTCTGGGGAGTGGATCAGGTGGTTCCGGCATACTCGGCAGGTGGTACCGGCGTGTGCAGAACATGGTTATGGCAGGTCTGAGAGGTGGTTCTGGCATGCCCGACAGGTGATTCCGGAGTGTCCGCCAAGTGTTTCTGGCGTACCCGGCAGGTGGTTTTGGCATGTCGGACAGGTGTTTCTTGCGAGTCGAGCAGGTGGCTCAGGCATGCTCTGCTGGTGCTTCCGGCGTCTCTGGCACGTGGTTCTGGTGTGTCTGAGAGCTGGTTCTGGCATGTCCGGCAAATGATTCTGGAGTGTCCACCAAGTAGTTCTTGTATACCTGGCAGGTGATTTTGGCGTGTCAGGAAGGTGGTTCCGGCTAGTTGAGCAGGTGTTTCCGGAGTGTCCGCCAAGTGGTTCTGGCGTAGCTGAAAGGTGATGTTGGCGTGACCGGCAGGTGGTTCCAGGCAGCCCGGCAGGTGATTCCGGAGTGTCTGCCGCGTGGTTCTGGGGTAGCCGGCAGGTGATTTTGGCGTGTCCAGCAGGTGGTTCCTGCGGGCTCGGCAGGTGGTACCGGTGTGTCCGGAACATGGTTCTGGCACGTCTGAGAGATGGTTCCGGCATGCCCGGCAGGTGATTCCGGAGTGTCCGGCATGTGGTTCTGGCACCTCTGAGAGGTGGTTCCGGCATGCCCAGAAGGTGGTTCCGGAGTGTCTGCCGAGTGGTTCTGGCGTAGCCGGCAGGTGATTCTGGCGTGTCCAGCAGGTGGTTCTGGGGAGTGGATCAGGTGGTTCCGGCATACTAGGCAGGTGGTACCGGCGTGTCCGGAACATGGTTCTCGCAAGTCTGAGATGTGGTTCTGGCATGCCCGACAGCTGATTCCGGAGTGTTCGCCAAGTGGTTCTGGCGTAGCCGGCAGGTGATTTTGCATGTCCGACAATTTTCCCGGCGAGTCGAGCCGGTGGTTCCGGAATGTCCGGCAGGTGGTTCCGGCATGTCCGGCAGGTGGTTCCGGCATGTAGAGCACGTGGTTCCAGCATGCCCAGCAGGTCATTCCGGAGTGTCCGGCATGTGGTTCTGGCACCTCTGAGAGGTGGTTCCGGCATGCCCGGCAGGTGATACCGGAGTGTCCGGCATTTGGTTCTGGCACCTCTGAGAGGTGGTTCCGGAATGCCTGGCCTGTGATTCTGGAGTGTCTGCCGAGTGGTTCTGGCGTAGCCGGCAGTTGATTTTGGCGTGTCCACTAGGTGGTTCTGGGGAGTGGATCAGCTGGTTCCGGCATACTCGGCAGGTGGTACAGGCGTGTCCGGAACATGGTTCTGGCACGTCTGAGAGGTGGTTCCGGCCGGCCAGAGAGGTGTTTCCGGAGTGTCCGCCAAGTGGTTCTGGCGAAGCTGAAAGGTGATGTTGGCGTGACCAGCAGGTGGTTCCAGCCAGCCCGGCAGGTGATTCCGGAGTGTCTGCCGTGTGGTTCTGGTGTAGCTGGCAGGTGATTTTGGCGTGTCCAGAAGGTGGTTCCGGCGAGCTCTGCAGGTGGTACCAGCGTGTCCGGAACATGGTTCTGGCACGTCTGAGAGATGGTTCCGTCATGCCAGGCAGGTGATTCCGGAGTGTCCGGCATGTGGTTCTGGCACCTCTGAGAGGTGGTTCCGGCATGCCCGGCAGGTGATTCCGGAGTGTCCGGCATGTGGTTCTGGCACCTCTGAGAGGTGGTTCCGGCATGCCCGGCAGGTGGTTCCGGAGTGTCTGCCGAGTGGTTCTGGCGTACTCGGCAGGTGATTCTGGCGTGTCCAGCAGGTGGTTCTGGGGAGTGGATCAGGTGGTTCCGGCATACTCGGCAGGTGGTACCGGCGTGTCCGGAACATTGTTCTGGCAAGTCTGAGAGGCGGTTCCGGCATGCCCGACAGGTGGTTCCGGAGCGTCCGCCAAGTGTTTCTGGCGTAAACCGGCAGGTGATTTTGGCATGTCCGACAGGTGTTTCTTGCGAGTCGAGCAGGTCGCTCAGGCATGCTCAGCTGGTGCTTCCGGCGTCTCTGGCACGTGGTTCTGGTGTGTCTGAGAGCTGGTTCTGGCATGTCCGGCAGATGATTCCGGAGTGTCCACCAAGTGGTTCTGGTATACCTGGAAGGTGATTTTGGCGTGTAAGGATGTTGGTTCCGGATAGTTGAGCAGGTGGATCAGGCGTGCTCTCCAGGGTGTTCAGGCGGGTCTGGCAGGAGGTTTCGGTCTGTTCGGGGAGTGGTTCCAGCATCTCAGGCTCATGGTTCTGGCACGTCTGAGAGGTGGTTCCGGCCGGCAAGACAGGTGTTTCCATGGTGTCCGCCAAGTGGTTCTGGCATAGCTGAAAGGTGATGTTGGTGTGACCGGCAGGTGGTTCCAGCAAGCCCGGCAGGTGATTCCGAAGAGTTCACCAAATGGTTGTGGCATAGCCGGCAGGTGATTTTGGGGTGTCCATCAGGTGGTTTTGGCGAGTCGAGCAGGTGGTTCTGGCGTGCTCGGCAGGTGCTTCCGATGTCATTGGCATGCGGTTCCGGCATGCCTTAGAGGTGGTTCCGCCATGCCCGGCAGGTGATTCCGGAGTGTTTGCCAAGTGGTTCTGGCGTAGCCGGCAGGTGATTTTGCATGTCCGGCAATGGTTCCGGCCAGTCGAGCCGGTGGTTCCGGCATGTCCGGCAGGAGATTCCGGCATGTCCAGCAGGTGGTTCTGGGGAGTGGATCAGGTGGTTCCGGCATGCCCGGCAGGTGATTCCGGAGAGTCCGGCATGTGGTTCTGGCACCTCTGAGAGGTTGTTCTGGCATGCCCGGCAGGTGATACCGGAGTGTCCGGAATTTGGTTCTGGCACCTCTGAGAGGTGGTTCCCGGATGCCTGGCATGTGATTCCGGAGTGTCTGCCGAGTGGTTCTGGCGTGTCCAGCAGGTGTTTCCGGTCTGTCCGGCAGGTGGTTCTGGCGTGTCCGGGACGTGGTTCTGGTACGTCTCAGAGGTGTTTGCGTATGCCCAGCAGGTGATTCCGGACTGTCCGCCACGTGCTTCTGGCACGTCTGAGAGGTGGTTCCGGCATGCCCGGCAGGTCATTTCGGAGAGTCGCCCAAGTGGTTCTGGCGTAGCCCGCAGGTGATTTTGGCGTGTCCAGCAGGTGGTTCAGCCGTGCTCGGCAGGTGGTTCAGGCATGGCCGTCACGTGGTTCCAGTCTGTCCAGGACGTGTTTCCAGCTTCTCCGGCAGGTGGTTCTGGTACGTCTGAGAGGTGGTTCCGCCATGGCTGGCAGGTGATCCCGGACTGTCCCCCAGGTGGTTCTGGCATAGCCAGCAGTTGATATTGGCCTGTCCGGTAGGTGGTTCCAGCGAGTCGAACAGGTGGCTCCGGCGTTCTTGGCAGGTGGTTCCGGTCTGTCCGGTAGGTGTTTCCGGCGTGTCTGGCACGTGCTTCCGGCACGTCTGAGAGGTGCTTCCGGCATGCGCAGCAGGTGATTCCGTAGTGTCCGCCAGGTGGTTCTGGCATACCCGGCAGGTGATTTTGGCGTGTCCGGCAGGTGTTTCTGGCGAGTCGAGCAGGTGGCTCCGGCATGCTCGGCAGGTGCTTCAGGCGTCTCCGGCACGTGGTTCTGGTGTGTCTGAGAGCTGGTTCCGGCATGTCCGGCAGATGATTCCGGAGTGTCCGCCACATTGTTCTGGCACGTCTGAGAGGTGGTTCCGGCATGCCCGGCAGGTCATCCCAGAGAGTCCTCCAAGTGGTTCTGGCATAACACGCAGGTGATTTTGGCGTGTCTGGCAGGTTGTTCCGTTGTGCTTGGCAGGTGGTTCAGGCTTGTCCGGCAGGTGGTTCTGGTACGTCTGAGAGGTGGTTCCGCCATGGCTGGCAGGTGATTCCGGACCGTCCCCCACGTGGTTCTGGCATAGCCAGCAGTTGATATTGGCATGTCCGGCAGGTGGTTCCAGCGAGTCGAACAGGTGGCTCCGGCGTGCTCGGCAGGTGGTTCCGGTCTGTCCGGTAGGTGATTCCGGCGTGTCCGGCACGTGCTTCCGGCACGTCTGAGAGGTGGTTCCGGCATGCGCGACAGGTGATTTCGGAGTGTCCGCCAGGTGGTTCTGGCCTACCCGGCAGGTGATTTTGGCGTGTCCGGCAGGTTTTTCTGGCGAGTCGAGCAGGTGGCTCCGGCATGCTCGGCAGGTGCTTCCGGCGTCTCCGGCACGTGGTTCTGGTGTGTCTGAGAGCTGGTTCCGGCATGTCCGGCAGATGATTCCGGAGTGTCCGCCAAGTGGTTCTGGCATACCCGGCTGGTGATTTGGGCATGTCAGGTAGGTGGCTCCGGCGAGTCGAGCAGGTGGCTCCGGCGTGCTCGGCAGGTTGTTCAGACGGGTCTGGCAGGTGTTTTCCGTCTGTTCGGGGTGTGGTTCCAGCATCTCATGCACATGGTTCTGGCACGTGTGAGATGTGGTTCCGGCCGGCCCGACAGGTGTTTCCACAGTGTCCGCCAAGTGGTACTGGCGTAGTTGGCAGGTGATTTTGGCATGACCGGCAGGTGGTTCCAGCAAGCCCGGCAGGTGATTCCGAAGTGTTCCCCAACTGGTTGTGGCGTAGCCGGCAGGTGATTTTTGCGTGTCCGGCAGGTGGTTCTGGCGAGTCGAGCAGGTGGTTCCGGCGTGCTCTGCAGGTGCTTCCGGGGTCATTGGCACGTGGTTCTGGCATATCTGAGAGGTGGTTCTGGCATGCCCGGCAGGTGATTCCGGAGTGTTCGCCAAGTGTTTCCGGCGTAGCCGGCAGGTGATTTTGCATGTCCAGCGGTCGTTCCGGCGGTTCGAGCCGGTGGTTTCGGCGTGTCCGGCAGGTGGTTCCGGTCTGTCTGGCAGGTGGTTCTGTGGCGTCCGGCACGAGGTTCAGTCTGAGAGGCTGTGCCGGCATGCCCCTCACGTGATTCCGGCTTGTCCCCGAAGTGGTGCTGGTGTAGCGGGCAGGTGATTTTGGCGTGTCCGGCAGGTGGTTCAGGCGAGTTGAGCGGGTGGTTGCGACGTGCTCGGCAGGTGCTTCCGGCGTCTCCGGCACGTGTTTCTGGCACATCTGACTGGTGGTTCCGGCATGCCTGAAAGTTGATTCCAGTCTGTCCGGTAGGTGGTTCCGGCGTGCACGGCACGTGGTTCTGGTACGTCTCAGAGGTGGTTGCGTATGCCCAACAGGTGATTCCGGACTGTCGGCCACGTGCTTCTGGCACGTCTGAGAGGTGGTTCCAACATGCCCGGCAGGTCATTTCGGAGAGTCGTCCAAGTGGTTCTGGCGTAGCCCGCAGTTGATTTTGGCGTGTCCGGCAGGTGGTTCCGCCGTGCTCGGCAGGTGGTTCAGGCATGGCCGTCACGTGGTTCCAGTCTGTCCAGGACGTGTTTCCAGCTTCTCCGGCAGGTGGTTCTGGTACGTCTGAGAGGTGGTTCCGCCATGGCTGGCAGGTGATCCCGGACTGTCCCCCAGGTGGTTCTGGCATAGCCAGCAGTTGATATTGGCCAGTCCGGCAGGTGGTTCCAGCGAGTCGAACAGGTGGCTCCGTCGTTCTTGGCAGGTGGTTCCGGTCTGTCTGGCAGGTGTTTCCGGCGTGTCTGGCACGTGCTTCCGGCACGTCTGAGAGGTGGTTACGGCATGCGCGGCAGGTGATTCCGTAGTGTCCGCCAGGTGGTTCTGGCATACTGGGCAGGTGATTTTGGCGTGTCCGGCAGGTGTTTCTGGCGAGTCGAGCAGGTGGCTCCGGCATGCTCGGCAGGTGCTTCCGGCGTCTCCGGCACTTGGTTCTGGTGTGTCTGAGACCTGGTTCCGGCATGTCCGGCAGATGATTCCGGAGTGTCCGCCAAGTGGTTCTGGCATACCCGGCTGGTGATTTTGGCGTGTCATGGAGGTGGTACCGGTGAGTCGAGCAGGTGGTTCCGGCGTGCTCAGCAGGTGGTTCAGGCGGTTCTGGCAGGTGGTATCCGTCTGTTCGGGGTGTGGGTCCACCATCTCATGAACATGTTTCTGGCACGTCTGAGATGTGGTTCCAGCCGGCCCGACAGGTGTTTCCGCAGTGTCCGCCAAGCGGTTCTGGCGTAGTTGGCAGGTGATTTTGGCATGACTGGCAGGTGGTTCCAGCAAGCCTGGCAGGTGATTCCAAAGTGTTCACCAACTGGTTGTGGCGTAGCCGGCAGGTGATTTTTGCGTGATCGGCAGGTGGTTCTGGCGAGTCGAGCAGGTGGCTCCGGCGTGCTCGGCAGGTTGTTCAGACGGGTCTGGCAGGTGTTTTCCGTCTGTTCGGGGTGTGGTTCCAGCATCTCATGCACATGGTTCTGGCACGTCTGAGATGTGGTTCTGGCCGGCCCGACAGGTGTTTCCACAGTTTCCGCCAAGTGGTACTGGCGTAGTTGGCAGGTGATTTTGGCATGACCGGCAGGTGGTTCCAGCAAGCCCGGCAGGTGATTCCGAAGTGTTCCACAACGGGTTGTGGCATAGCCGGCAGGTGATTTTTGCGTGTCCGGCAGGTGGTTCTGGCGAGTCGAGCAGGTGGTTCCGGCGTGCTCTGCAGGTGCTTCCGGGGTCATTGGCACGTGGTTCTGGCATATCTGAGAGGTGGTTCTGGCATGCCCGGCAGGTGATTCCGGAGTGTTCGCCAAGTGTTTCCGGCGTAGCCGGCAGGTGATTTTGCATGTCCAGCGGTCGTTCCGGCGGTTCGAGCCGGTGGTTTCGGCGTGTCCGGCAGGTGGTTCCGGTCTGTCTGGCAGGTGGTTCTGTGGCGTCCGGCACGAGGTTCAGTCTGAGAGGCTGTGCCGGCATGCCCCTCACGTGATTCCGGCTTGTCCCCGAAGTGGTGCTGGTGTAGCGGGCAGGTGATTTTGGCGTGTCCGGCAGGTGGTTCAGGCGAGTTGAGCAGGTGGTTGCGACGTGCTCGGCAGGTGCTTCCGGCGTCTCCGGCACGTGTTTCTGGCACATCTGACTGGTGGTTCCGGCATGCCTGAAAGTTGATTCCAGTCTGTCCGGTAGGTGGTTCCGGCGTGCACGGCACGTGGTTCTGGTACGTCTCAGAGGTGGTTGCGTATGCCCAACAGGTGATTCCGGACTGTCGGCCACGTGCTTCTGGCACGTCTGAGAGGTGGTTCCAACATGCCCGGCAGGTCATTTCGGAGAGTCGTCCAAGTGGTTCTGGCGTAGCCCGCAGTTGATTTTGGCGTGTCCGGCAGGTGGTTCCGCCGTGCTCGGCAGGTGGTTCAGGCATGGCCGTCACGTGGTTCCAGTCTGTCCAGGACGTGTTTCCAGCTTCTCCGGCAGGTGGTTCTGGTACGTCTGAGAGGTGGTTCCGCCATGGCTGGCAGGTGATCCCGGACTGTCCCCCAGGTGGTTCTGGCATAGCCAGCAGTTGATATTGGCCAGTCCGGCAGGTGGTTCCAGCGAGTCGAACAGGTGGCTCCGTCGTTCTTGGCAGGTGGTTCCGGTCTGTCTGGCAGGTGTTTCCGGCGTGTCTGGCACGTGCTTCCGGCACGTCTGAGAGGTGGTTACGGCATGCGCGGCAGGTGATTCCGTAGTGTCCGCCAGGTGGTTCTGGCATACCGGGCAGGTGATTTTGGCGTGTCCGGCAGGTGTTTCTGGCGAGTCGAGCAGGTGGCTCCGGCATGCTCGGCAGGTGCTTCCGGCGTCTCCGGCACTTGGTTCTGGTGTGTCTGAGACCTGGTTCCGGCATGTCCGGCAGATGATTCCGGAGTGTCCGCCAAGTGGTTCTGGCATACCCGGCTGGTGATTTTGGCGTGTCATGGAGGTGGTACCGGTGAGTCGAGCAGGTGGTTCCGGCGTGCTCAGCAGGTGGTTCAGGCGGTTCTGGCAGGTGGTATCCGTCTGTTCGGGGTGTGGGTCCACCATCTCATGAACACGTTTCTGGCATGTCTGAGATGTGGTTCCAGCCGGCCCGACAGGTGTTTCCGCAGTGTCCGCCAAGCGGTTCTGGCGTAGTTGGCAGGTGATTTTGGCATGACTGGCAGGTGGTTCCAGCAAGCCTGGCAGGTGATTCCAAAGTGTTCACCAACTGGTTGTGGCGTAGCCGGCAGGTGATTTTTGCGTGATCGGCAGGTGGTTCTGGCGAGTCGAGCAGGTGGTTCCGGCGTGCTCGGCTGTGCTTCCGGGGTCATTGGCACGGGGTTCTGGCATGTCTGAGAGGTGGTTCCTGCATGCCCGGCAAGTGATTCCGGAGTGTTCGCCAAGTGGTTCTGGCAGAGTCGGCAGGTGATTTTGGCATGTCTGGCAGGTGGTTCAGGCGAGTTGAGCAGATGGTTCCAACGTGCTTGACAGGTGCTTCCGGCGTCTCCGGCACGTGTTTCTGGCACATCTGACAGGTGGTTCCGGCATGCCCGAAAGGTGATTCCGGTCTGTCCTGTAGGTGGTTCCAGCCTGCACGGCATGTGGTTCTGGTACGTCTCAGAGGTGGTTGCGCATGCTCAACAGGTGATTCCGGACTCTCCGCCACATGGTTCTGGCACGTCTGAGAGGTGGTTCCGGCATGCCCGGCAGGTCATCCCAGACAGTCCTCCAAGTCGTTCTGGCATAACACGCAGGTGATTTTGGCGTGTCTGGCAGGTTGTTCCGTTGTGCTTGGCAGGTGGTTCAGGCTTGGCCGGCAGGTGGTTCCAGACTGTCCAGGACGTGTTTCCAGCTTCTCCGGCAGGTGGTTCTGGTACGTCTGAGAGGTGGTTCCGCCATGGCTGGCAGGTGATTCCGGACCGTCCCCCAGGTGGTTCTGGCATAGCCAGCAGTTGATATTGGCCTGTCCGGCAGGTGGTTCCAGCGAGTCAAACAGGTGGCTCCGGCGTGCTCGGCAGGTGGTTCCGGACTGTCCGGTAGGTGATTCCGGCGTGTCCGGCACATGCTTCCGGCACGTCTGAGAGGTGGTTCCGGCATGCGCGACAGGTGATTTCGGAGTGTCCGCCAGGTGGTTCTGGCGTACCCGGCAGGTGATTTTGGCATGTCCGGCAGGTGTTTCTGGCGAGTCGAGCAGGTGGCTCCGGCATGCTCGGCAGGTGCTTCCGGCGTCTCAGGCACGTGGTTCTGGTGTGTCTGAGAGCTGGTTCTGGCATGTCCGAAGATGATTCCGGAGTGTCCGCCAAGTGGTTCTGGCATACCCGGCTGGTGATGTTGGCATGTCAGGTAGGTGGTTCCGGCGAATCGAGCAGGTGGCTCCGGCGTGCTCGGCAGGTTGTTCAGACGGGTCTGGCAGGTGTTTTCCGTCTGTTCGGGGTGTGGTTCCAGCATCTCATGCACATGGTTCTGGCACGTCTGAGATGTGGTTCCGGCCGGCCCGACAGGTGTTTCCACAGTGTCCGCTAAGTGGTACTGGCGTAGTTGGCAGGTGATTCAGGCATGACCGGCAGGTGGTTCCAGCAAGCCCGGCAGGTGATTCCGAAGTGTTCCACAACGGGTTGTGGCATAGCCGGCAGGTGATTTTTGCGTGTCCGTCAGGTGGTTCTGGCGAGTCGAGCAGGTGGTTCCGGCGTGCTCGGCAGGTGCTTCCGGGGTCATTGGCACGTGGTTCTGGCATATCTGAGAGGTGGTTCTGGCATGCCCGGCAGGTGATTCCGGAGTGTTCGCCAAGTGTTTCCGGCGTAGCCGGCAGGTGATTTTGCATGTCCAGCGGTCGTTCCGGCGGGTCGAGCCGGTGGTTCCGGCGTGTCTGCCAGGTGGTTCCGGTCTGTCCGGCAGGTGGTTCTGTGGTGTCCGGCATGAGGTTCAGTCTGAGAGGCTGTGCCGGCATGCCCCTCACGTGATTCCGGCTTGTCCCCGAAGTGGTGCTGGTGTAGCGGGCATGTGATTTTGGCGTGTCCGGCAGGTGGTTCAGGCGAGTTGAGCAGGTGGTTGCGACGTGCTCGGCAGGTGCTTCCGGCGTCTCCGGCACGTGTTTCTTGCACATCTGACTGGTGGTTCCGGCATGCCTGAAAGTTGATTCCAGTCTGTCCGGTAGGTGGTTCCGGCGTGCACGGCACGTGGTTCTGGTACGTCTCAGAGGTGGTCGCGTATGCCCAACAGGTGATTCCGGACTGTCGGCCACGTGCTTCTGGCACGTCTGAGAGGTGGTTCCGGCATGCCCGGCAGGTCATCCCAGAGAGTCCTCCAAGTGGTTCTGGCATAACACGCAGGTGATTTTGGCGTGTCTGGCACGTTGTTCCGTTGTGCTTGGCAGGTGGTTCAGGCTTGGCCGGCAGGTGGTTCCAGACAGTCCAGGACGTGTTTCCAGCTTCTCCGGCAGGTGGTTCTGGTACGTCTGAGAGGTGGTTCCGCCATGGCTGGCAGGTGATTCCGGACCGTCCCCCAGGTGGTTCTGGCATAGCCAGCAGTTGATATTGGCCTGTCCGGCAGGTGGTTCCAGCGAGTCGAACAGGTGGCTCCGGTGTGCTCGGCAGGTGGTTCCGGTCTGTCCGGTAGGTGATTCCGGCGTGTCCGGCACGTGCTTCCGGCAGGTCTGAGAGGTGGTTCCGGCATGCGCGACAGGTGATTTCGGAGTGTCCGCCAGGTGGTTCTGGCGTACCCGGGAGGTGATTTTGGCGTGTCGGGCAGGTGTTTCTGGCGAGTCGAGCAGGTGGCTCCGGCATGCTCGGCAGGTGCTTCCGGCGTCTCCGGCACGTGGTTCTGGTGTGTCTGAGAGCTGGTTCCGGCATGTCCGGCAGATGATTCCGGAGTGTCCGCCAAGTGGTTCTGGCATACCCGGCTGGTGATTTGGGCATGTCAGGTAGGTGGTTCCAGCGAGTCGAGCAGGTGGCTCCGGCGTGCTCGGCAGGTTGTTCAGACGGGTCTGGCAGGTGTTTTCCGTTTGTTCGGGTTGTGGTTCCAGGATCTCATGCACATGGTTCTGGCACGTCTGAGATGTGGTTCCGGCCGGCCCGACAGGTGTTTCTGCAGTGTCCGCCAAGTGGTACTGGCGTAGTTTGCAGGTGATGTTGTCATGACCGGCAGGTGGTTCCAGCAAGCCCGGCAGGTGATTCCGAAGTGTTCCCCAACTGGTTGTGGTGTAGCCGGCAGGTGATTTTTGCGTGTCCGGCAGGTGGTTCTGGCGAGTCGAGCAGGTGGTTCCGGCGTGCTCGGCAGGTGCTTCCGGGGTCATTGGCACGTGGTTCTGGCATATCTGAGAGGTGGTTCCGGCACGCCCGGCAGGTGATTCTGGAGTGTTCGCCAAGTGTTTCCGGCATAGCCGGCAGGTGATTTTGCACGTCCAGCGGTCGGTCCGGCGGGTCGAGCCGGTGGTTCCGGCGTGTCCGGCAGGTGGTTCCGGTCTGTCCG
This sequence comes from Equus przewalskii, assembly GCF_037783145.1. Lineage (NCBI taxonomy): Eukaryota > Metazoa > Chordata > Mammalia > Perissodactyla > Equidae > Equus > Equus przewalskii. The sequence goes on along the minus strand of NW_027228569.1, from coordinate 69,076 downwards.
GCAGGTGGTTCCACCGTGCTCGGCAGGTGGTTCAGGCATGGCCGTCACGTGGTTACAGTCTTTGCAGGACGTGTTTCCAGCTTCTCCGGCAGGTGGTTCTGGTACGTCTGAGAGGTGGTTCCGCCATGGCTGGCAGGTGATCCCGGACTGTCCCCCAGGTGGTTCTGGCATAGCCAGCAGTTGATATTGGCCTGTCCGGCAGGTGGTTCCAGCGAGTCGAACAGGTGGCTCCGGCGTTCTTGGCAGGTGGTTCCGGTCTGTCCGGTAGGTGTTTCCGTCGTGTCCGGCACGTGCTTCCGGCACGTCTGAGAGGTGGTTCCGGCATGTGCGGCAGGTGATTCCCTAGTGTCCGCCAGGTGGTTCTGGCGTACCGGGCAGGTGATTTTGGTGTGTCCGGCAGGTGTTTCTGGCGAGTCGAGCAGGTGGCTCTGGCATGCTCGGCCGGTGCTTCCGGCGTCTCCGGCACTTGGTTCTGGTGTGTCTGAGAGCTGGTTCCGGCATGTCCCCAGATGATTCCGGAGTGTCCGCCAAGTGGTTCTGGCATACCCAGCAGGTGATTTTGGCGTGTCAGGGAGGTGGTACCGGTGAGTCGAGCAGGTGGTTCCGGCGTGCTCAGCAGGTGGTTCAGGCGGTTCTGGCAGTTGGTATCCGTCTGTTCGGGGTGTGGTTCCAGCATCTCATGAACACGTTTCTGGCACATCTGAGATGTGGTTCCAGCCGGCCCGACAGGTGTTTCCGCAGTGTCCGCCAAGCGGTTCTGGCGTAGTTGGCAGGTGATTTTGGCATGACTGGCAGGTGGTTCCAGCAAGCCCGGCAGGTGATTCCAAAGTGTTCACCAACTGGTTGTGGCGTAGCCGGCAGGTGATTTTTGCGTGATCGGCAGGTGGTTCTGGCGAGTCGAGCAGGTGGTTCCGGCGTGCTCGGCTGGTGCTTCCGGGGTCATTGGCACGGGGTTCTGGCATGTCTGAGAGGTGGTTCCTGCATGCCCGGCAAGTGATTCCGGAGTGTTTGCCAAGTGGTTCTGGCATAGTCGGCAGGTGATTTTGGCATGTCCGGCAGGTGGTTCAGGCGAGTTGAGCAGGTGGTTCCAACGTGCTTGGCAGGTGCTTCCGGCGTCTCCGGCATGTGTTTCTGGCACATCTGACAGGTGGTTCCGGCATGCCCGAAAGGTGATTCCGGTCTGTCCGGTAGGTGGTTCCAGCCTGCACGGCATGTGGTTCTGGTACGTCTCCGAGGTGGTTGCGCATGCCCAAAAGGTGGTTCCGGTCTGTCCGGTAGGTGATTCCGGCGTGTCCGGCACGTGCTTCCGGCAGGTCTGAGAGGTGGTTCCGGCATGCGCGACAGGTGATTTCGGAGTGTCCGCCAGGTGGTTCTGGCGTAACCGGCAGGTGATTTTGGCGAACCGGCAGGTGTTTCTGGCGAGTCGAGCAGGTGGCTCCGGCATGCTCGGCAGGTGCTTCCGGCGTCTCCGGCACTTGGTTCTGGTGTGTCTGAGAGCTGGTTCCGGCATGTCCGGCAGATGATTCCGGAGTATCCGCCTAGTGGTTCTGGAATACCCGGCTGGTGATTTTGGCATTTCAGGTAGGTGGTTCCGGCGAGTCGAGCAGGTGGCTCCGGCGTGCTCGGCAGGTTGTTCAGACGGGTCTGGCAGGTGTTTTCCTTCTGTTCGGGCTGTGGTTCCAGCATCTCATGCACATGGTTCTGGCACGTCTGAGACGTGGTTCCGGCCGGCCCGACAGGTGTTTCCACAGTGTCCGCCAAGTGGTACTGGCGTAGTTGGCAGGTGATTTTGGCATGACCGGCAGGTGGTTCCAGCAAGCCCGGCAGGTGATTCCGAAGTGTTCCCCAACTGGTTGTGGCGTAGCCGGCAGGTGATTTCTGCGTGTCCGGCAGGTGGTTCTGGCGTACCCGGCAGGTGATTTTGGAGTGTCCGGCAGGTGTTTCTGGCGAGTCGAGCAGGTGGCTCCGGCATGCTCGGCAGGTGCTTCCGGCGTCTCCGGCACTTGGTTCTGGTGTGTCTGAGAGCTGGTTCCGGCATGTCCGGCAGATGATTCCGGAGCGTCCGCCAAGTGGTTCTGGCATACCCAGCAGGTGATTTTGGCATGACCGGCAGTTGGTTCGAGCAAGCCAGGCAGGTGATTCCGAAGTGTTCCCCAACTGGTTGTGGCGTAGCCGGCAGGTGATTTTTGCGTGTCCGGCAGGTGGTTCTGGCGAGTCGAGCAGGTGGTTCCGGCGTGCTCGGCAGGTGCTTCCGGGGTCATTGGCACGTGGTTCTGGCATATCTGAGTGGTGGTTCCGGCATGCCCGGCAGGTGATTCCGGAGTGTTCGCCAAGTGTTTCCGGCGTAGCCGGCAGGTGATTTTGCATGTCCAGCGGTCGTTCCGGCGGGTTGAGCCGGTGGTTCCGGCGAGTCCGGCAGGTGGTTCCGGTCTGTCCGGCAGGTGTTTCTGTGGTGTCCGGCACGAGGTTCAGTCTGAGAGGCTGTGCCGGCATGCCCCTCACGTGATTCCGGCTTGTCCCCGAAGTGGTGCTGGTGTAGCGGGCAGGTGATTTTGGCGTGTCCGGCAGGTGGTTCAGGCGAGTTGAGCGGGTGGTTGCGACGTGCTCGGCAGGTGCTTCCGGCGTCTCCGGCACGTGTTTCTGGCACATCTGACTGGTGGTTCCGGCATGCCCAAAAGTTGATTCCGGTCTGTCCGGTAGGTGGTTCCGGCGTGCACGGCACGTGATTCTGGTACGTGTCAGAGGTGGTTGCGTATGCCCAACAGGTGATTCCAGACTGTCCGCCACGTGCTTCTGGCACGTCTGAGAGGTGGTTCCAACATGCCCGGCAGGTCATTTCGGAGAGTCGTCCAAGTGGTTCTGGCGTAGCCCGCAGGTGATTTTGGCGTGTCCGGCGGTTGGTTCCGCCGTGCTCGGCAGGTGGTTCAGGCATGGCCGTCACGTGGTTCCAGTCTTTCCAGGACGTGTTTCCAGCTTCTCCGGCAGGTGGTTCTGGTACGTCTGAGAGGTGGTTCCGCCATGGCTGGCACGTGATCCCGGACTGTCCCCCAGGTGGTTCTGGCATAGCCAGCAGTTGATATTGGCCTGTCCGGCAGGTGGTTCCAGCGAGTCGAACAGGTGGCTCCGGCGTTCTTGGCAAGTGGTTCCGGTCTGTCCGGTAGGTGTTTCCGGCGTGTCTGGCACGTGCTTCCGGCACGTCTGAGAGGTGGTTCCGGCATGCGCGGCAGGTGATTCCGTAGTGTCCGCCAGGTGGTTCTGGAATACCCGGCAGCTGATTTTGGCGTGTCCGGCAGGTGTTTCTGGCGAGTCGAGCAGGTGGCTCCGGCATGCTCGGCAGGTGCTTCCGGCGTCTCCGGCACTTGGTTCTGGTGTGTCTGAGAGCTGGTTCCGGCATGTCCGGCAGATGATTCCGGAGTGTCCGCCAAGTGGTTCTGGCATACCCAGCAGGTGATTTCGGCGTGTCAGGGAGGTGGTACCGGTGAGTCGAGCAGGTGGTTCCGGCGTGCTCAGCAGGTGGTTCAGGCGGTTCTGGCAGGTGGTATCCGTCTGTTCGGGGTGTGGTTCCAGCATCTCATGAACACGTTTCTGGCATGTCTGAGATGTGGTTCCAGCCGGCCCGACAGGTGTTTCCGCAGTGTCCGCCAAGCGGTTCTGGCGTAGTTGGCAGGTGATTTTGGCATGACTGGCAGGTGGTTCCAGCAAGCCTGGCAGGTGATTCCAAAGTGTTCCCCAACTGGTTGTGGCGTAGCCGGCAGGTGATTTTTGCGTGATCGGCAGGTGGTTCTGGCGAGTCGAGCAGGTGGTTCCGGCGTGCTCGGCTGGTGCTTCCGGGGTCATTGGCACGGGGTTCTGGCATGTCTGAGAGGTGGTTCCTGCATGCCCGGCAAGTGATTCCGGAGTGTTCGCCAAGTGGTTCTGGCATAGTCGGCAGGTGATTTTGGCATGTCCGGCAGGTGGTTCAGGCGAGTTGAGCAGGTGGTTCCAACGTGCTTGGCAGGTGCTTCCGGCGTCTCCGGCATGTGTTTCTGGCACATCTGACAGGTGGTTCCGGCATGCCCGAAAGGTGATTCCGGTCTGTCCGGTAGGTGGTTCCAGCCTGCACGGCATGTGGTTCTGGTACGTCTCCGAGGTGGTTGCGCATGCCCAACAGGTGATTCCGGACTGTCCGCCACATGGTTCTGGCACGTCTGAGAGGTGGTTCCGGCATGCCCGGCAGGTCATCCCAGAGAGTCCTCCAAGTGGTTCTGGCATAACACGCAGGTGATTTTGGCGTGTCTGGCAGGTTGTTCCGTTGTGCTTGGCAGTTGGTTCAGGCTTGGCCGGCAGGTGGTTCCAGACTGTCCAGGACGTGTTTCCAGCTTCTCCGGCAGGTGGTTCTGGTTCGTCTGAGAGGTGGTTCCGCCATGGCTGGCAGGTGATTCCGGACCGTCCCCCAGGTGGTTCTGGCATAGCCAGCACTTGATAGTGGCCTGTCCGGCAGGTGTTTCCAGTGAGTCGAACAGGTGGCTCCGGCGTGCTCGGCAGGTGGTTCCGGACTGTCCGGTAGGTGATTCCTGAGTGTCCGGCACGTTCTTCCGGCACGTCTGAGAGGTGGTTCCGGCATGCGCGACAGGTGGTTTCGGAGTGTCCGACAGGTGGTTCTGGCGTACCCGGCAGGTGATTTTGGCGTGTCCGGCAGGTGTTTCTGGCGAGTCGAGCAGGTGGCTCCGGCATGCTCGGCAGGTGCTTCCGGCGTCTCCGGCACGTGGTTCTGGTGTGTCTGAGAGCTGGTTCCGGCATGTCCGGCAGATGATTCCGGAGTGTCCGCCAAGTGGTTCTGGCATACCCGGCTGGTGTTTTGGGCATGTCAGGTAGGTGGTTCCGGCGAGTCGAGCAGGTGGCTCCGGCGTGCTCGGCAGGTTGTTCAGACGGGTCTGGCAGGTGTTTTCCGTCTGTTCGGGGTGTGGTTCCAGCATCTCATGCACATGGTTCTCGCACGTCTGAGATGTGGTTCCGGCCAGCCCGACAGGTGTTTCCACAGTGTCCGCCAAGTGGTACTGGTGTAGTTGGCAGGTGATTTTGGCATGACCGGCAGGTGGTTCCAGCAAGCCCGGCAGGTGATTCCGAAGTGTTCCCCAACTGGTTGTGGCGTAGCCGGCAGGTGATTTTTGCGTGTCTGGCAGGTGGTTCTGGGGAGTCGAGCAGGTGGTTCCGGCGTGCTCGGCAGGTGCTTCCGGGGTCATTGGCACGTGGTTCTGGCATATCTGAGTGGTGGTTCCGGCATGCCCGGCAGGTGATTCCGGAGTGTTCGCCAAGTGTTTCCGGCGTAGCCGACAGGTGATTTTGCATGTCCAGCGGTCGTTCCGGCGGGTCGAGCCGGTGGTTCCGGCGTGTCCGGCAGGTGTTTCCGGTCTGTCCGGCAGGTGGTACTCTGGTGTCCGGCACGAGGTTCAGTCTGAGAGGCTGTGCCGGCATGCCCCTCACGTGATTCCGGCTTGTCCCCGAAGTGGTGCTGGTGTAGCGGGCAGGTGATTTTGGCGTGTCCGGCAGGTGGTTCAGGCGAGTTGAGCAGGTGGTTGCGACGTGCTCGGCAGGTGCTTCCGGCGTCTCCGGCACGTGTTTCTGGCACATCTGACTGGTGGTTCCGGCATGCCCAAAAGTTGATTCCGGTCTGTCCGGTAGGTGGTTCTGGCGTGCATGGCACGTGGTTCTGGTACGTGTCAGAGGTGGTTGCGTATGCCCAACAGGTGATTCCGGACTGTCCGCCACATGCTTCTGGCACGTCTGAGAGGTGGTTCCAACATGCCCGGCAGGTCATTTCGGAGAGTCGTCCAAGTGGTTCTGGCGTAGCCCGCAGGTGATTTTGGCGTGTCCGGCAGGTGGTTCCGCCGTGCTCGGCAGGTGGTTCAGGCATGGCCGTCACGTGGTTCCAGTCTGTCCAGGACGTGTTTCCACCTTCTCCTGCAGGTGGTTCTGGTACGTCTGAGAGGTGGTTCCGCCATGGCTCTCAGGTGATTCCGGACCGTCCCCCAGGTGGTTCTGGCATAGCCAGCAGTTGATAGTGGCCTGTCCGGCAGGTGTTTCCAGTGAGTCGAACAGGTGGCTCCGGCGTGCTCGGCAGGTGGTTCCGGTCTGTCCGGTAGGTGATTCCGGTGTGTCCGGCACGTGCTTCCGGCACGTCTGAGAGGTGGTTACGGCATGCGCGACAGGTGGTTTCGGAGTGTCCGCCAGGTGGTTCTGGCGTACCTGGCAGGCGATTTTGGCGTGTCCGGCAGGTGTTTCTGGAGAGTCGAGCAGGTGGCTCCGGCATGCTCGGCAGGTGGTTCCGGTCTGTCCGGTAGGTGATTCCGGCGTGTCCGGCACGTGCTTCCGGCACGTCTGAGATGTGGTTCCGGCATGCGCGACAGGTGGTTTCGGAGTGTCCGCCAGGTGGTTCTGGCGTACCCGGCAGGTGATTTTGGCGTGTCCGGCAGGTGTTTCTGGCGAGTCGAGCAGGTGGCTCCGGCATGCTCGGCAGGTGCTTCCGGCGTCTCCGGCACTTGGTTCTGGTGTGTCTGAGAGCTGGTTCCGGCATGTCCGGCAGATGATTCCGGAGTGTCCGCCAAGTGGTTCTGGCATACCCGGCTGGTGATTTGGGCATGTCAGGTAGGTGGTTCCGGCGAGTCGAGCAGGTGGCTCCGGCGTGCTCGGCAGGTTGTTCAGACGGGTCTGGCAGGTGTTTTCCGTTTGTTCGGGTTGTGGTTCCAGGATCTCATGCACATGGTTCTGGCACGTCTGAGATGTGGTTCCGGCCGGCCCGACAGGTGTTTCTGCAGTGTCCGCCAAGTGGTACTGGCGTAGTTTGCAGGTGATATTGTCATGACCGGCAGGTGGTTCCAGCAAGCCCGGCAGGTGATTCCGAAGTGTTCCCCAACTGGTTGTGGTGTAGCCGGCAGGTGATTTTTGCGTGTCCGGCAGGTGGTTCTGGCGAGTCGAGCAGGTGGTTCCGGCGTGCTCGGCAGGTGCTTCCGGGGTCATTGGCACGTGGTTCTGGCATATCTGAGAGGTGGTTCCGGCACGCCCGGCAGGTGATTCTGGAGTGTTCGCCAAGTGTTTCCGGCATAGCCGGCAGGTGATTTTGCACGTCCAGCGGTCGGTCCGGCGGGTCGAGCCGGTGGTACCGGCGTGTCCGGCAGGTGGTTCCGGTCTGTCCGGCAGGTGGTTCCACCGTGCTCGGCAGGTGGTTCAGGCATGGCCGTCACGTGGTTACAGTCTTTGCAGGACGTGTTTCCAGCTTCTCCGGCAGGTGGTTCTGGTACGTCTGAGAGGTGGTTCCGCCATGGCTGGCAGGTGATCCCGGACTGTCCCCCAGGTGGTTCTGGCATAGCCAGCAGTTGATATTGGCCTGTCCGGCAGGTGGTTCCAGCGAGTCGAACAGGTGGCTCCGGCGTTCTTGGCAGGTGGTTCCAGTCTTTCCGGTAGGTGTTTCCGTCGTGTCCGGCACGTGCTTCCGGCACGTCTGAGAGGTGGTTCCGGCATGTGCGGCAGGTGATTCCGTAGTGTCCGCCAGGTGGTTCTGGCGTACCGGGCAGGTGATTTTGGTGTGTCCGGCAGGTGTTTCTGGCGAGTCGAGCAGGTGGCTCTGGCATGCTCGGCCGGTGCTTCCGGCGTCTCCGGCACTTGGTTCTGGTGTGTCTGAGAGCTGGTTCCGGCATGTCCCCAGATGATTCCGGAGTATCCGCCAAGTGGTTCTGGCATACCCAGCAGGTGATTTTGGCGTGTCAGGGAGGTGGTACCGGTGAGTCGAGCAGGTGGTTCCGGCGTGCTCAGCAGGTGGTTCAGGCGGTTCTGGCAGTTGGTATCCGTCTGTTCGGGGTGTGGTTCCAGCATCTCATGAACACGTTTCTGGCACATCTGAGATGTGGTTCCAGCCGGCCCGACAGGTGTTTCCGCAGTGTCCGCCAAGCGGTTCTGGCGTAGTTGGCAGGTGATTTTGGCATGACTGGCAGGTGGTTCCAGCAAGCCCGGCAGGTGATTCCAAAGTGTTCACCAACTGGTTGTGGCGTAGCCGGCAGGTGATTTTTGCGTGATCGGCAGGTGGTTCTGGCGAGTCGAGCAGGTGGTTCCGGCGTGCTCGGCTGGTGCTTCCGGGGTCATTGGCACGGGGTTCTGGCATGTCTGAGAGGTGGTTCCTGCATGCCCGGCAAGTGATTCCGGAGTGTTTGCCAAGTGGTTCTGGCATAGTCGGCAGGTGATTTTGGCATGTCCGGCAGGTGGTTCAGGCGAGTTGAGCAGGTGGTTCCAACGTGCTTGGCAGGTGCTTCCGGCGTCTCCGGCATGTGTTTCTGGCACATCTGACAGGTGGTTCCGGCATGCCCGAAAGGTGATTCCGGTCTGTCCGGTAGGTGGTTCCAGCCTGCACGGCATGTGGTTCTGGTACGTCTCAGAGGTGGTTGCGCATGCCCAACAGGTGGTTCCGGTCTGTCCGGTAGGTGATTCCGGCGTGTCCGGCACGTGCTTCCGGCACGTCTGAGAGGTGGTTCCGGCATGCGCGACAGGTGATTTCGGAGTGTCCGCCAGGTGGTTCTGGCGTAACCGGCAGGTGATTTTGGCGAACCGGCAGGTGTTTCTGGCGAGTCGAGCAGGTGGCTCCGGCATGCTCGGCAGGTGCTTCCGGCGTCTCCGGCACTTGGTTCTGGTGTGTCTGAGAGCTGGTTCCGGCATGTCCGGCAGATGATTCCGGAGTATCCGCCTAGTGGTTCTGGAATACCCGGCTGGTGATTTTGGCATTTCAGGTAGGTGGTTCCGGCGAGTCGAGCAGGTGGCTCCGGCGTGCTCGGCAGGTTGTTCAGACGGGTCTGGCAGGTGTTTTCCTTCTGTTCGGGCTGTGGTTCCAGCATCTCATGCACATGGTTCTGGCACGTCTGAGACGTGGTTCCGGCCGGCCCGACAGGTGTTTCCACAGTGTCCGCCAAGTGGTACTGGCGTAGTTGGCAGGTGATTTTGGCATGACCGGCAGGTGGTTCCAGCAAGCCCGGCAGGTGATTCCGAAGTGTTCCCCAACTGGTTGTGGCGTAGCCGGCAGGTGATTTCTGCGTGTCCGGCAGGTGGTTCTGGCGTACCCGGCAGGTGATTTTGGAGTGTCCGGCAGGTGTTTCTGGCGAGTCGAGCAGGTGGCTCCGGCATGCTCGGCAGGTGCTTCCGGCGTCTCCGGCACTTGGTTCTGGTGTGTCTGAGAGCTGGTTCCGGCATGTCCGGCAGATGATTCCGGAGCGTCCGCCAAGTGGTTCTGGCATACCCAGCAGGTGATTTTGGCATGACCGGCAGTTGGTTCGAGCAAGCCAGGCAGGTGATTCCGAAGTGTTCCCCAACTGGTTGTGGCGTAGCCGGCAGGTGATTTTTGCGTGTCCGGCAGGTGGTTCTGGCGAGTCGAGCAGGTGGTTCCGGCGTGCTCGGCAGGTGCTTCCGGGGTCATTGGCACGTGGTTCTGGCATATCTGAGTGGTGGTTCCGGCATGCCCGGCAGGTGATTCCGGAGTGTTCGCCAAGTGTTTCCGGCGTAGCCGGCAGGTGATTTTGCATGTCCAGCGGTCGTTCCGGCGGGTTGAGCCGGTGGTTCCGGCGAGTCCGGCAGGTGGTTCCGGTCTGTCCGGCAGGTGTTTCTGTGGTGTCCGGCACGAGGTTCAGTCTGAGAGGCTGTGCCGGCATGCCCCTCACGTGATTCCGGCTTGTCCCCGAAGTGGTGCTGGTGTAGCGGGCAGGTGATTTTGGCGTGTCCGGCAGGTGGTTCAGGCGAGTTGAGCGGGTGGTTGCGACGTGCTCGGCAGGTGCTTCCGGCGTCTCCGGCACGTGTTTCTGGCACATCTGACTGGTGGTTCCGGCATGCCCAAAAGTTGATTCCGGTCTGTCCGGTAGGTGGTTCCGGCGTGCACGGCACGTGATTCTGGTACGTGTCAGAGGTGGTTGCGTATGCCCAACAGGTGATTCCAGACTGTCCGCCACGTGCTTCTGGCACGTCTGAGAGGTGGTTCCAACATGCCCGGCAGGTCATTTCGGAGAGTCGTCCAAGTGGTTCTGGCGTAGCCCGCAGGTGATTTTGGCGTGTCCGGCGGTTGGTTCCGCCGTGCTCGGCAGGTGGTTCAGGCATGGCCGTCACGTGGTTCCAGTCTTTCCAGGACGTGTTTCCAGCTTCTCCGGCAGGTGGTTCTGGTACGTCTGAGAGGTGGTTCCGCCATGGCTGGCACGTGATCCCGGACTGTCCCCCAGGTGGTTCTGGCATAGCCAGCAGTTGATATTGGCCTGTCCGGCAGGTGGTTCCAGCGAGTCGAACAGGTGGCTCCGGCGTTCTTGGCAAGTGGTTCCGGTCTGTCCGGTAGGTGTTTCCGGCGTGTCTGGCACGTGCTTCCGGCACGTCTGAGAGGTGGTTCCGGCATGCGCGGCAGGTGATTCCGTAGTGTCCGCCAGGTGGTTCTGGAATACCCGGCAGCTGATTTTGGCGTGTCCGGCAGGTGTTTCTGGCGAGTCGAGCAGGTGGCTCCGGCATGCTCGGCAGGTGCTTCCGGCGTCTCCGGCACTTGGTTCTGGTGTGTCTGAGAGCTGGTTCCGGCATGTCCGGCAGATGATTCCGGAGTGTCCGCCAAGTGGTTCTGGCATACCCAGCAGGTGATTTCGGCGTGTCAGGGAGGTGGTACCGGTGAGTCGAGCAGGTGGTTCCGGCGTGCTCAGCAGGTGGTTCAGGCGGTTCTGGCAGGTGGTATCCGTCTGTTCGGGGTGTGGTTCCAGCATCTCATGAACACGTTTCTGGCATGTCTGAGATGTGGTTCCAGCCGGCCCGACAGGTGTTTCCGCAGTGTCCGCCAAGCGGTTCTGGCGTAGTTGGCAGGTGATTTTGGCATGACTGGCAGGTGGTTCCAGCAAGCCTGGCAGGTGATTCCAAAGTGTTCCCCAACTGGTTGTGGCGTAGCCGGCAGGTGATTTTTGCGTGATCGGCAGGAGGTTCTGGCGAGTCGAGCAGGTGGTTCCGGCGTGCTCGGCTGGTGCTTCCGGGGTCATTGGCACGGGGTTCTGGCATGTCTGAGAGGTGGTTCCTGCATGCCCGGCAAGTGATTCCGGAGTGTTCGCCAAGTGGTTCTGGCATAGTCGGCAGGTGATTTTGGCATGTCCGGCAGGTGGTTCAGGCGAGTTGAGCAGGTGGTTCCAACGTGCTTGGCAGGTGCTTCCGGCGTCTCCGGCATGTGTTTCTGGCACATCTGACAGATGGTTCCGGCATGCCCGAAAGGTGATTCCGGTCTGTCCGGTAGGTGGTTCCAGCCTGCACGGCATGTGGTTCTGGTACGTCTCCGAGGTGGTTGCGCATGCCCAACAGGTGATTCCGGACTGTCCGCCACATGGTTCTGGCACGTCTGAGAGGTGGTTCCGGCATGCCCGGCAGGTCATCCCAGAGAGTCCTCCAAGTGGTTCTGGCATAACACGCAGGTGATTTTGGCGTGTCTGGCAGGTTGTTCCGTTGTGCTTGGCAGTTGGTTCAGGCTTGGCCGGCAGGTGGTTCCAGACTGTCCAGGACGTGTTTCCAGCTTCTCCGGCAGGTGGTTCTGGTTCGTCTGAGAGGTGGTTCCGCCATGGCTGGCAGGCGATTCCGGACCGTCCCCCAGGTGGTTCTGGCATAGCCAGAAGTTGATATTGGCCTGTCCGGCAGGTGGTTCCAGCGAGTCGAACAGGTGGCTCCGGCGTGCTCGGCAGGTGGTTTCGGTCTGTCCGGTAGGTGATTCCGGCGTGTCCGGCACGTGCTTCCGGCACGTCTGAGAGGTGGTTCCGGCATGCACGACAGGTGATTTCGGAGTGTCCGCCAGGTGGTTCTGGCGTACCCGGCAGGTGATTTTGGCCTCTCCGGCACGTGTTTCTGGCGAGTCGAGCAGGTGGCTCCGGCATGCTCGGCAGGTGCTTCCAGCATCTCCGGCACGTGGTTCTGGTGTGTCTGAGAGCTGGTTCCGGCATGTCCGGCAGATGATTCCGGAGTGTCCGCCAAGTGGTTCTGGCATACCCGGCTGGTGATTTGGGCATGTCAGGTAGGTGGTTCCGGCGAGTCGAGCAGGTGGCTCCGGCGTGCTCGGCAGGTTGTTCAGACGGGTCTGGCAGGTGTTTTCCGTCTGTTCGGGGTGTGGTTCCAGCATCTAATGCACATGGTTCTGGCACGTCTGAGATGTGGTTCCGGCCGGCCCGACGTGTTTCCACAGTGTCCGCCAAGTGGTACTGGCGTAGTTGGCAGGTGATTTTGGCATGACTGGCAGATGGTTCCAGCAAGCCCGGCAGGTGATTCCGAAGTGTTCCCCAACTGGTTGTGGCGTAGCCGGCAGGTGATTTTTGCGTGTCCGGCAGGTGGTTCTGGCGAGTCGAGCAGGTGGTTCCGGCGTGCTCGGCAGGTGCTTCCGGGGTCATTGGCACGTGGTTCTGGCATATCTCAGAGGTGGTTCCGGCATGCCCGGCAGGTGATTCCAGAGTGTTCGCCAAGTGTTTCCGGCGTAGCCGGCAGGTGAGTTTACATGTCCAGCGGTCGTTCCGGCGGGTCGAGCCGGTGGTTCCGGCGTGTCCGGCAGGTGTTTCCGGTCTGTCCGTCAGGTGTTTCTGTGGTGTGCGGCACGAGGTTCAGTCTGAGAGGCTGTGCCGGCATGCCCCTCACGTGATTCCGGCTTGTCCCCGAAGTGGTGCTGGTGTAGCGGGCAGGTGATTTTGGCATGTCCGGCAGGTGGTTCAGGCGAGTTGAGCAGGTGGTTGCGACGTGCTCGGCAGGTGCTTCCGGCGTCTCCGGCACGTGTTTCTGGCACATCTGACTGGTGGTTCCGGCATGCCCAAAAGTTGATTCCGGTCTGTCCGGTAGGTGGTTCTGGCGTGCACGGCACGTGGTTCTGGTACGTGTCAGAGGTGGTTGCGTATGCCCAACAGGTGATCCCGGACTGTCCGCCACGTGCTTCTGGCACGTCTGAGAGGTGGTTCCAACATGCCCGGCAGGTCATTTCGGAGAGTCGTCCAAGTGGTTCTGGCGTAGCCCGCAGGTGATTTTGGCGTGTCCGGCAGGTGGTTCCGCCGTGCTCGGCAGGTGGTTCAGGCATGGCCGTCACGTGGTTCCAGTCTGTCCAGGACGTGTTTCCAGCTTCTCCGGCAGGTGGTTCTGGTACGTCTGAGAGGTGGTTCCGCCATGGCTGGCAGGTGATTCCGGACCGTCCCCCAGGTGGTTCTGGCATAGCCAGCAGTTGATATTGGCCTGTCCGGCAGGTGGTTCCAGCGAGTCGAACAGGTGGCTCCGGCGTTCTAGGCAGGTGGTTCTGGTCTGTCCGGTAGGTGTTTCCGGCGAGTCTGGCACGTGCTTCCGGCACGTCTGAGAGGTGGTTCCGGCATGCGCGGCAGGTGATTCCGTAGTGTCCGCCAGGTGGTTCTGGCATACCCGGCAGGTGATTTTGGGGTGTCCGGCAGGTGTTTCTGGCGAGTCGAGCAGGTGGCTCCGGCATGCTCGGCAGGTGCTTCCGGCGTCTCCGGCACGTGGTTCTGGTGTGTCTGAGAGCTGGTTCCGGCATGTCCGGCAGATGATTCCGGAGTGTCCGCCAAGTGGTTCTGGCATACCCGGCTCGCGATTTTGTCATGTCAGGTAGGTGGTTCCAGCGAGTCGAACAGGTGGCTCCGGCGTTCTTGGCAAGTGGTTCCGGGCTGTCCGGTAGGTGTTTCCGGCGTGTCTGGCACTTGCTTCCGGCACGTCTGAGAGGTGGTTCCGGCATGCGCGGCAGGTGATTCCGTAGTGTCCGCCAGGTGGTTCTGGCATACCCGGCAACTGATTTTGGCGTGTCCGGCAGGTGTTTCTGGCGAGTCGAGCAGGTGGCTCCGGCATGCTCGGCAGGTGCTTCCGGCGTCTCCGGCACTTGGTTCTGGTGTGTCTGAGAGCTGGTTCCGGCATGTCCGGCAGATGATTCCGGAGTGTCCGCCAAGTGGTTCTGGCATACCCAGCAGGTGATTTTGGCGTGTCAGGGAGGTGGTACCGGTGAGTCGAGCAGGTGGTTCCGGCGTGCTCAGCAGGTGGTTCAGGCGGTTCTGGCAGGTGGTATCCGTCTGTTCGGGGTGTGGTTCCAGCATCTCATGAACACGTTTCTGGCACGTCTGAGATGTGGTTCCAGCCGGCCCGACAGGTGTTTCCGCAGTGTCCGCCAAGCGGTTCTGGCGTAGTTGGCAGGTGATTTTGGCATGACCGGCAGGTGGTTCCAGCAAGCCCGGCAGGTGATTCCGAAGTGTTCCCCAACTGGTTGTGGCGTAGACGGCAGGTGATTTTTGCGTGTCCGGCAGGTGGTTCAGGCGAGTTGAGCAGGTGGTTGCGACGTGCTCGGCAGGTGCTTCCGGCGTCTCCGGCACGTGTTTCTGGCACATCTGACTGGTGGTTCCGGCATGCCCAAAAGTTGATTCCGGTCTGTCCGGTAGGTGGTTCCGGCGTGCACGGCACGTGGTTCTGGTACGTCTCAGAGGTGGTTGCGTATGCCCAATTGGCGATCCCGGACTGTCCGCCACGTGCTTCTGGCACGTCTGAGAGGTGGTTCCAACATGCCCGGCAGGTCATTTCGGAGAGTCGTCCAAGTGGTTCTGGCGTAGCCCGCAGGTGATTTTGGCGTGTCCGGCAGGTGGTTCCGCCGTGCTCGGCAGGTGGTTCAGGCATGGCCGTCACGTGGTTCCAGTCTGTCCAGGACGTGTTTCCAGCTTCTCCGGCAGGTGGTTCTGGTACGTCTGAGAGGTGGTTCCGGCATTTGCGGCAGGTGATTCCGTAGTGTCCGCCAGGTGGTTCTGGCATACCGGGCAGGTGATTTTGGCGTGTCCGGCAGGTGTCTCTGGCGAGTCGAGCAGGTGGCTCCGGCATGCTCGGCAGGTGCTTCCGGCGTCTCCGGCACGTGGTTCTGGTGTGTCTGAGAGCTGGTTCCGGCATGTCCGGCAGATGATTCCGGAGTGTCCGCCAAGTGGTTCTGGCATACCCAGCAGGTGATTTTGGCGTGTCAGGGAGGTGGTACCGGTGAGTCGAGCAGGTGGTTCCGGCGTGCTCGGCAGGTGGTTCAGGCGGTTCTGGCAGGTGGTATCCGTCTGTTCGGGGTGTGGTTCCAGCATCTCATGAACACGTTTCTGGCACGTCTGAGATGTGGTTCCAGCCGGCCCGACAGGTGTTTCCGCAGTGTCCGCCAAGCGGTTCTGGCGTAGTTGGCAGGTGATTTTGGCATGACCGGCAGGTGGTTCCAGCAAGCCTGGCAGGTGATTCCAAAGTGTTCACCAACTGGTTGTGGCGTAGCCGGCAGGTGATTTTTGCGTGATCGGCAGGTGGTTCTGGCGAGTCGAGCAGGTGGTTCCGGCGTGCTCGGCTGGTGCTTCCGGGGTCATTGGCACGGGGTTCTGGCATGTCTGAGAGGTGGTTCCTGCATGCCCGGCAAGTGATTCCGGAGTGTTCGCCAAGTGGTTCTGGCATAGTCGGCAGGTGATTTTGGCATGTCCGGCAGGTGGTTCAGGCGAGTTCAGCAGGTGGTTCCAACGTGCTTGGCAGGTGCTTCCGGCGTCTCCGGCACGTGTTTCTGGCACATCTGACAGGTGGTTCCGGCATGCCCGAAAGGTGATTCCGGTCTGTCCGGTAGGTGGTTCCAGCCTGCACGGCATGTGGTTCTGGTACGTCTCCGAGGTGGTTGCGCATGCCCAACAGGTGATTCCGGACTGTCCGCCACATGGTTCTGGCACGTCTGAGAGGTGGTTCCGGCATGCCCGGCAGGTCATCCCAGAGAGTCCTCCAAGTGGTTCTGGCATAACACGCAGGTGATTTTGGCGTGTCTGGCAGGTTGTTCCGTTGTGCTTGGCAGTTGGTTCAGGCTTGGCCGGCAGGTGGTTCCAGAATGTCCAGGACGTGTTTCCAGCTTCTCCGGCAGGTGGTTCTGGTACGTCTGAGAGGTGGTTCCGCCATGGCTGGCAGGTGATTCCGGACCGTCACCCAGGTGGTTCTGGCATAGCCAGCAGTTGATAGTGGCCTGTCCGGCAGGTGGTTCCAGTGAGTCGAACAGGTGGCTCCGGCGTGCTCGGCAGGTGGTTCCGGTCTGTCCGCTAGGTGATTCCGGCGTGTCTGGCACGTGCTTCCGGCACGTCTGAGAGGTGGTTCCGGCATGCGCGACAGGTGGTTTCCCAGTGTCCGCCAGGTGGTTCTGGCGTACCTGGCAGGCGATTTTGGCGTGTCCGGCAGGTGTTTCTGGAGAGTCGAGCAGGTGGCTCCGGCATGCTCGGCAGGTGGTTCCGGTCTGTCCGGTAGGTGATTCCGGCGTGTCAGGCACGTGCATCCGGCACGTCTGAGAGGTGGTTCCGGCATGCGCGACATGTGGTTTCGGAGTGTCCGCCAGGTGGTTCTGGCGTACCCGGCAGGTGATTTTGGCGTGTCCGGCAGGTGTTTCTGGCGAGTCGAGCAGGTGGCTCCGGCATGCTCGGCAGGTGCTTCCGGAGTCTCCGGCACGTGGTTCTGGTGTGTCTGAGAGCTGGTTCCGGCATGTCCGGCAGATGATTCCGGAGTGTCCGCCTAGTGGTTCTGGCATACCCGGCGGGTGATTCGGGCATGTCAGGGAGGTGTCTCCGGCGTGCTCGGCAGGTTGTTCAGACGGGTCTCGCAGGTGTTTTCCGTCTGTTCGGGGTGCGGTTCCAGCATCTCATGCACATGGTTCTGGCACGTCTGAGATGTGGTTCCAGCCGGCCCGACAGGTGTTTCCCCAGTGTCCGCCAAGTGGTACTGGTGTAGTTGGCAGGTGATTTTGGCATGACCGACAGGTGGTTCCAGCAAGCCCGGCAGGTGATTCCAAAGTGTTCCCCAACTGGTTGTGGCGTAGCCGGCAGGTGATTTTTGCGTGTCCGGCAGGTGGTTCTGGCGAGTCGAGCATGTGGTTCCGGCGTGGTCGGCAGGTGCTTCCGGGGTCATTGGCACGTGGTTCTGGCTTATCTGAGAGGTGGTTCCGGCATGCCCGGCAGGTGATTCCGGAGTGTTCGCCAAGTGTTTCCGGCGTATCCGGCAGGTGATTTTGCATGTCCAGCGGTCGTTCCGGCGGGTCGAGCCGGTGGTTCCGGCGTGTCCGGCAGGTGGTTCCGGTCTGTCCGGCAGGTGGTTCTGTGGTGTCCGGCACGAGGTTCAGTCTGAGAGGCTGTGCCGGCATGCCCCTCACGTGATTCCGGCTTGTCCCCGAAGTGGTGCTGGTGTAGCGGGCAGGTGATTTTGGCGTGTCCGGCAGGTGGTTCAGGCGAGTTGAGCAGGTGGTTGCGACGTGCTCGGCAGGTGCTTCCGGCGTCTCCGGCACGTGTTTCTGGCACATCTGACTGGTGGTTCGGGCATGCCCAAAAGTTGATTCCGGTCTGTCCGGTAGGTGGTTCCGGCGTGCACGGCACGTGGTTCTGGTACATGTCAGAGGTGGTTGCGTATGCCCAACAGGTGGTTCCGGTCTGTCCGGTAGGTGATTCCGGCGTGTCCGACACGTGCTTCCGGCACGTCTGAGAGGTGGTTCCGGCATGCGCGACAGGTGATTTCGGAGTGTCCGCCAGGTGGTTCTGGCGTAACCGGCAGGTGATTTTGGCGAACCGGCAGGTGTTTCTGGCGAGTCGAGCAGGTGGCTCCGGCATGCTCGGCAGGTGCTTCCGGCGTCTCCGGCACTTGGTTCTGGTGTGTCTGAGAGCTGGTTCCGGCATGTCTGGCAGATGATTCCGGAGTATCCGCCTAGTGGTTCTGGAATACCCGGCTGGTGATTTTGGCATTTCAGGTAGGTGGTTCCGGCGAGTCGAGCAGGTGGCTCCGGCGTGCTCGGCAGGTTGTTCAGACGGGTCTGGCAGGTGTTTTCCGTCTGTTCGGGGTGTGGTTCCAGCATCTCATGCACATGGTTCTGGCACGTCTGAGACGTGGTTCCGGCCAGCCCGACAGGTGTTTCCACAGTGTCCGCCAAGAGGTACTGGCGTAGTTGGCAGGTGATTTTGGCATGACCGGCAGGTGGTTCCAGCAAGCCTGGCAGGTGATTCCGAAGTGTTCACCAACTGGTTGTGGCGTAGCCGGCAGGTGATTTTTGCGTGATCGGAAGGTGGTTCTGGCGAGTCGAGCAGGTGGTTCCGGCGTGCTCGGCTGGTGCTTCCAGGGTCATTGGCACGGGGTTCTGGCATGTCTGAGAGGTGGTTCCTGCATGCCCGCCAAGTGATTCCGGAGTGTTCGCCAAGTGGTTCTGGCATAGTCGGCAGGTGATTTTGGCATGTCCGGCAGGTGGTTCAGGCGAGTTGAGCAGGTGGTTCCAACGTGCTTGGCAGGTGCTTCCGGCGTCTCCGGCACGTGTTTCTGGCACATCTGACAGGTGGTTCCGGCATGCCCGAAAGTTGATTCCGGTCTGTCTGGTAGGTGGTTCCAGCCTGCACGGCATGTGGTTCTGGTACGTCTCCGAGGTGGTTGCGCATGCCCAACAGGTGATTCCGGACTGTCCGCCACATGGTTCTGGCACGTCTGAGAGGTGGTTCCGGCATGCCCGGCAGGTCATCCCAGAGAGTCCTCCAAGTGGTTCTGGCATAACACGCAGGTGATTTTGGCGTGTCTGGCAGGTTGTTCCGTTGTGCTTGGCAGTTGGTTCAGGCTTGGCCGGCAGGTGGTTCCAGAATGTCCAGGACGTGTTTCCAGCTTCTCCGGCAGGTGGTTCTGGTACGTCTGAGAGGTGGTTCCGCCATGGCTGGCAGGTGATTCCGGACCGTCCCCCAGGTGGTTCTGGCATAGCCAGCAGTTGATAGTGGCCTGTCCGGCAGGTGGTTCCAGTGAGTCGAACAGGTGGCTCCGGCGTGCTCGGCAGGTGGTTCCGGTCTGTCCGCTAGGTGATTCCGGCGTGTCTGGCACGTGCTTCCGGCACGTCTGAGAGGTGGTTCCGGCATGCGCGACAGGTGGTTTCGGAGTGTCCGCCAGGTGGTTCTGGCGTACCTGGCAGGCGATTTTGGCGTGTCCGGCAGGTGTTTCTGGAGAGTCGAGCAGGTGGCTCCGGCATGCTCGGCAGGTGGTTCCGGTCTGTCCGGTAGGTGATTCCGGCGTGTCAGGCACGTGCATCCGGCACGTCTGAGAGGTGGTTCCGGCATGCGCGACATGTGGTTTCGGAGTGTCCGCCAGGTGGTTCTGGCGTACCCGGCAGGTGATTTTGGCGTGTCCGGCAGGTGTTTCTGGCGAGTCGAGCAGGTGGCTCCGGCATGCTCGGCAGGTGCTTCCGGCGTCTCCGGCACGTGGTTCTGGTGTGTCTGAGAGCTGGTTCCGGCATGTCCGGCAGATGATTCCGGAGTGTCCGCCTAGTGGTTCTGGCATACCCGGCGGGTGATTTGGGCATGTCAGGGAGGTGTCTCCGGCGTGCTCGGCAGGTTGTTCAGACGGGTCTCGCAGGTGTTTTCCGTCTGTTCGGGGTGCGGTTCCAGCATCTCATGCACATGGTTCTGGCACGTCTGAGATGTGGTTCCAGCCGGCCCGACAGGTGTTTCCCCAGTGTCCGCCAAGTGGTACTGGCGTAGTTGGCAGGTGATTTTGGCATGACCGGCAGGTGGTTCCAGCAAGCCCGGCAGGTGATTCCAAAGTGTTCCCCAACTGGTTGTGGCGTAGCCGGCAGGTGATTTTTGCATGTCCGGCAGGTGGTTCTGGCGAGTCGAGCATGTGGTTACGGCGTGGTCGGCAGGTGCTTCCGGGGTCATTGGCACGTGGTTCTGGCTTATCTGAGAGGTGGTTCCGGCATGCCCGGCAGGTGATTCCGGAGTGTTCGCCAAGTGTTTCCGGCGTATCCGGCAGGTGATTTTGCATGTCCAGCGGTCGTTCCGGCGGGTCGAGCCGGTGGTTCCGGCGTGTCCGGCAGGTGGTTCCGGTCTGTCCGGCAGGTGGTTCTGTGGTGTCCGGCACGAGGTTCAGTCTGAGAGGCTGTGCCGGCATGCCCCTCACGTGATTCCGGCTTGTCCCCGAAGTGGTGCTGGTGTAGCGGGCAGGTGATTTTGGCGTGTCCGGCAGGTGGTTCAGGCGAGTTGAGCAGGTGGTTGCGACGTGCTCGGCAGGTGCTTCCGGCGTCTCCGGCACGTGTTTCTGGCACATCTGACTGGTGGTTCGGGCATGCCCAAAAGTTGATTCCGGTCTGTCCGGTAGGTGGTTCCGGCGTGCACGGCACGTGGTTCTGGTACATGTCAGAGGTGGTTGCGTATGCCCAACAGGTGGTTCCGGTCTGTCCGGTAGGTGATTCCGGCGTGTCCGACACGTGCTTCCGGCACGTCTGAGAGGTGGTTCCGGCATGCGCGACAGGTGATTTCGGAGTGTCCGCCAGGTGGTTCTGGCGTAACCGGCAGGTGATTTTGGCGAACCGGCAGGTGTTTCTGGCGAGTCGAGCAGGTGGCTCCGGCATGCTCGGCAGGTGCTTCCGGCGTCTCCGGCACTTGGTTCTGGTGTGTCTGAGAGCTGGTTCCGGCATGTTTGGCAGATGATTCCGGAGTATCCGCCTAGTGGTTCTGGAATACCCGGCTGGTGATTTTGGCATTTCAGGTAGGTGGTTCCGGCGAGTCGAGCAGGTGGCTCCGGCGTGCTCGGCAGGTTGTTCAGACGGGTCTGGCAGGTGGTATCCGTCTGTTCGGGGTGTGGTTCCAGCATCTCATGCACATGGTTCTGGCACGTCTGAGACGTGGTTCCGGCCAGCCCGACAGGTGTTTCCACAGTGTCCGCCAAGAGGTACTGGCGTAGTTGGCAGGTGATTTTGGCATGACCGGCAGGTGGTTCCAGCAAGCCCGGCAGGTGATTCCGAAGTGTTCCCCAACTGGTTGTGGCGTAGCAGGCAGGTGATTTCTGCGTGTCCGGCAGGTGGTTCTGGCGTACCCGGCAGGTGATTTTGGAGTGTCCGGCAGGTGTTTCTGGCGAGTCGAGCAGGTGGCTCCGGCATGCTCGGCAGGTGCTTCCGGCGTCTCCGGCACTTGGTTCTGGTGTGTCTGAGAGCTGGTTCCGGCATGTCCGGCAGATGATTCCGGAGCGTCCGCCAAGTGGTTCTGGCATACCCAGCAGGTGATTTTGGCATGACCGGCAGTTGGTTCGAGCAAGCCAGGCAGGTGATTCCGAAGTGTTCCCCAACTGGTTGTGGCGTAGCTGGCAGGTGATTTTTGCGTGTCTGGCAGGTGGTTCTGGGGAGTCGAGCAGGTGGTTCCGGCGTGCTCGGCAGGTGCTTCCGGGGTCATTGGCACGTGGTTCTGGCATATCTGAGTGGTGGTTCCGGCATGCCCGGCAGGTGATTCCGGAGTGTTCGCCAAGTGTTTCCGGCGTAGCCGGCAGGTGATTTTGCATGTCCAGCGGTCGTTCCGGCGGGTCGAGCCGGTGGTTCCGGCGTGTCCGGCAGGTGGTTCCGGTCTGTCCGGCAGGTGGTTCTGTGGTGTCCGGCAGGAGGTTCAGTCTGAGAGGCTGTGCCGCCAAGTGTTTCTGGTCTAGCCAGCAGTTGATATTGGCCTGTCCGGCAGGTGGTTCCAGCGAGTCGAACAGGTGGCTCCGGCGTTCTTGGCAAGTGGTTCCGGTCTGTCCGGTAGGTGTTTCCGGCGTGTCTGGCACGTGCTTCCGGCACGTCTGAGAGGTGGTTCCGGCATGCGCGGCAGGTGATTCCGTAGTGTCCGCCAGGTGGTTCTGGCATACCCGGCAGCTGATTTTGGCGTGTCCGGCAGGTGTTTCTGGCGAGTCGAGCAGGTGGCTCCGGCATGCTCGGCAGGTGCTTCCGGCGTCTCCGGCACGTGGTTCTGGTGTGTCTGAGAGCTGGTTCCGGCATGTCCGGCAGATGATTCCGGAGTGTCCGCCAAGTGGTTCTGGCATACCCGGCTGGTGATTTGGGCATGTCAGGTTGGTGGTTCCGGCGAGTCGAGCAGGTGGCTCCGGCGTGCTCTGCAGGTTGTTCAGACGGGTCTGTCAGGTGTTTTCCGTCTGTTCGGGGTGTGGTTCCAGCATCTCATGCACATGGTTCTGGCACGTCTGAGATGTGGTTCCGGCCGGCCCGACAGGTGTTTCCACAGTGTCCGCCAAGCGGTTCTGGCTTAGTTGGCAGGTGATTTTGGCATGACCGGCAGGTGGTTCCAGCAAGCCTGGCAGGTGATTCCAAAGTGTTCACCAACTGGTTGTGGCGTAGCCGGCAGGTGATTTTTGCGTGATCGGCAGGTGGTTCTGGCGAGTCGAGCAGGTGGTTCCGGCATGCTCGGCTGGTGCTTCCGGGGTCATTGGCACAGGGTTCTGGCATGTCTGAGAGGTGGTTCCTGCATGCCCGGCAAGTGATTCCAGAGTGTTCGCCAAGTGGTTCTGGCATAGTCGGCAGGTGATTTTGGCATGTCCGGCAGGTGGTTCAGGCGAGTTGAGCAGGTGGTTCCAACGTGCTTGGCGGGTGCTTCCGGCGTCTCCGGCACGTGTTTCTGGCACATCTGACAGGTGGTTCCGGCATGCCCGAAAGGTGATTCCGGTCTGTCCGGTAGGTGGTTCCAGCCTGCACGGCATGTGGTTCTGGTACGTCTCAGAGGTGGTTGCGCATGCCCAACAGGTGATTCCGGACTGTCCGCCACATGGTTCTGGCACGTCTGAGAGGTGGTTCCGGCATGCCCGGCACGTCATCCCAGAGAGTCCTGCAAGTGGTTCTGGCATAACACGCAGGTGATTTTGGCGTGTCTGGCAGGTTGTTCCGTTGTGCTTGGCAGGTGGTTCAGGCTTGGCCGGCAGGTGGTTCCAGACTGTCCAGGACGTGTTTCCAGCTTCTCCGGCAGGTGGTTCTGGTACGTCTGAGAGGTGGTTCCGCCATTGCTGGCAGGTGATTCCGGACCGTCCCCCAGGTGGTTCTGGCATAGCCAGCAGTTTATATTGGCCTGTCCTGCAGGTGGTTCCAGTGAGTCGAACAGGTGGCTCCGGCGTGCTCGGCAGGTGGTTCCGGTCTTTCCGGTAGGTGATTCCGGCGTGTCCGGCACGTGCTTCCGGCACGTCTGAGAGGTGGTTCCGGCATGCACGACAGGTGATTTCGGAGTGTCCGCCAGGTGGTTCTGGCGTACCCGGCAGGTGATTTTGGCGTGTCCGGCAGGTGTTTCTGGCGAGTCGAGCAGGTGGCTCCGGCATGCTCGGCAGGTGCTTCCGGCGTCTCCGGCACGTGGTTCTGGTGTGTCTGAGAGCTGGTTCCGGCATGTCCGGCACATGATTCCGGAGTGTCCGCCAAGTGGTTCTGGCATACCCGGCTGGTGATTTGGGCATGTGAGGTAGGTGGGTCCGGCGAGTCGAGCAGGTGGCTCCGGCGTGCTCGGTAGGTTGTTCAGACGGGTCTGGCAGGTGTTTTCCGTCTGTTCGGGGTGTGGTTCCAGCATCTCATGCACATGGTTCTGGCACGTCTGAGATGTGGTTCCGGCCGGCCCGACAGGTGTTTCCACAGTGTCCGCCAAGTGGTACTGGCGTAGTTGGCAGGTGATTTTGGCATGACCGGCAGGTGGTTCCAGCAAGCCCAGCAGGTGATTCCGAAGTGTTCCCCAACTGGTTGTGGCGTAGCCGGCAGGTGATTTTTGCGTGTCCGGCAGGTGGTTCTGGCGAGTCGAGCAGGTGGTTCCGGCGTGCTCGGCAGGTGCTTCCGGGGTCATTGGCACGTGGTTCTGGCATATCTGAGAGGTGGTTCCGGCATGCCCGGCAGGTGATTCCGGAGTGTTCGCCAAGTGTTTCCGGCGTAGCCGGCAGGTGAGTTTGCATGTCCAGCGGTCGTTCCGGCGGGTCGAGCCGGTGGTTCCGGCGTGTCCGGCAGGTGGTTCCGGTCTGTCCGGCAGGTGGTTCTGTGGTGTCCGGCACGAGGTTCAGTCTGAGAGGCTGTGCCGGCATGCCCCTCACGTGATTCCGGCTTGTCCCCGAAGTGGTGCTGGTGTAGCGGGCAGGTGATTTTGGCGTGTCCGGCAGGTGGTTCAGGCGAGTTGAGCGGGTGGTTGCGACGTGCTCGGCAGGTGCTTCCGGCGTCTCCGGCACGTGTTTCTGGCACATCTGACTGGTGGTTCCGACATGCCCAAAAGTTGATTCCGGTCTGTCCGTCAGGTGGTTCCGGCGTGCACGGCACGTGGTTCTGGTACGTCTCAGAGGTGGTTGCGTATGCCCAACAGGTGATTCCGGACTGTCCGCCACGTGCTTCTGGCACGTCTGAGAGGTGGTTCCAACATGCCCGGCAGGTCATTTCGGAGAGTCGTGCAAGTGGTTCTGGTGTAGCCCGCAGGTGATTTTGGTGTGTCTGGCAGGTGGTTCCGCCGTGCTCGGCAGGTGGTTCAGGCATGGCCGTCACGTGGTTCCAGTCTGTCCAGGACGTGTTTCCAGCTTCTCCGGCAGGTGGTTCAGGTACGTCTGAGAGGTGGTTCTGCCATGGCTGGCAGGTGATCCCGGACTGTCCCCCAGGTGGTTCTGGCATAGCCAGCAGTTGATATTGGCCTGTCCGGCAGGTGGTTCCAGCGAGTCGAACAGGTGGCTCCGGTGTTCTTGGCAGGTGGTTCCGGTCTGTCCGGTAGGTGTTTCCGGCGTGTCTGGCACGTGCTTCCGGCACGTCTGAGAGGTGGTTCCGGCATGCGCGGCAGGTGATTCCGTAGAGTCCGCCAGGTGGTTCTGGCATACCCGGCAGGTGATTTTGGCGTGTCCGGCAGGTGTTTCTGGCGAGTCGAGCAGGTGCCTCCGGCATGCTCGGCAGGTGCTTCCGGCGTCTCCGGCACGTGGTTCTGGTGTGTCTGAGAGCTGGTCCCGGCATGTCCGGCAGATGATTCCGGAGTGTCCGCCAAGTGGTTCTGGCATACCCGGCTGGTGATTCTGGCGTGTCAGGGAGGTGGTACCGGTGAGTCGAGCAGGTGGTTCCAGGCGTGCTCAGCAGGTTGTTCAGACGGGTCTGGCCGGTGTTTTCCGTCTGTTCCGTGTGTGGTTCCAGCATCTCATGCACATGGTTCTGGCACCTCTGAGATGTGGTTCCGGCCGGCCCGACAGGTGTTTCCACAGTGTCCGCCAAGTGGTACTGGCGTAGTTGGCAGGTGATTTTGGCATGACCGGCAGGTGGTTCCAGCAAGCCCGGCAGGTGATTCCGAAGTGTTCCCCAACTGGTTGTGGCGTAGCCGGCAGGTGATTTTTGCGTGTCCGGCAGGTGGTTCTGGCGAGTCGAGCAGGTGGTTCCGGCGTGCTCGGCAGGTGCTTCCGGGGTCATTGGCACGTGGTTCTGGCATATCTGAGAGGTGGTTCCGGCATGCCCGGCAGGTGATTCCGGAGTGTTCGCCAAGTGTTTCCGGCGTAGCCGGCAGGTGAGTTTGCATGTCCAGCGGTCGTTCCGGCGGGTCGAGCCGGTGGTTCCGGCGTGTCCGGCAGGTGGTTCCGGTCTGTCCGGCAGGTGGTTCTGTGGTGTCCGGCACGAGGTTCAGTCTGAGAGGCTGTGCCGGCATGCCCCTCACGTGATTCCGGCTTGTCCCCGAAGTGGTGCTGGTGTAGCGGGCAGGTGATTTTGGCGTGTCCGGCAGGTGGTTCAGGCGAGTTGAGCGGGTGGTTGCGACGTGCTCGGCATGTGCTTCCGGCGTCTCCGGCACGTGTTTCTGGCACATCTGACTGGTGGTTCCGACATGCCCAAAAGTTGATTCCGGTCTGTCCGTCAGGTGGTTCCGGCGTGCACGGCACGTGGTTCTGGTACGTCTCAGAGGTGGTTGCGTATGCCCAACAGGTGATTCCGGACTGTCCGCCACGTGCTTCTGGCACGTCTGAGAGGTGGTTCCAACATGCCCGGCAGGTCATTTCGGAGAGTCGTGCAAGTGGTTCTGGTGTAGCCCGCAGGTGATTTTGGTGTGTCTGGCAGGTGGTTCCGCCGTGCTCGGCAGGTGGTTCAGGCATGGCCGTCACGTGGTTCCAGTCTGTCCAGGACGTGTTTCCAGCTTCTCCGGCAGGTGGTTCAGGTACGTCTGAGAGGTGGTTCTGCCATGGCTGGCAGGTGATCCCGGACTGTCCCCCAGGTGGTTCTGGCATAGCCAGCAGTTGATATTGGCCTGTCCGGCAGGTGGTTCCAGCGAGTCGAACAGGTGGCTCCGGTGTTCTTGGCAGGTGGTTCCGGTCTGTCCGGTAGGTGTTTCCGGCGTGTCTGGCACGTGCTTCCGGCACGTCTGAGAGGTGGTTCCGGCATGCGCGGCAGGTGATTCCGTAGAGTCCGCCAGGTGGTTCTGGCATACCCGGCAGGTGATTTTGGCGTGTCTGGCAGGTGTTTCTGGCGAGTCGAGCAGGTGCCTCCGGCATGCTCGGCAGGTGCTTCCGGCGTCTACGGCACGTGGTTCTGGTGTGTCTGAGAGCTGGTCCCGGCATGTCCGGCAGATGATTCCGGAGTGTCCGCCAAGTGGTTCTGGCATACCCGGCTGGTGATTCTGGCGTGTCAGGGAGGTGGTACCGGTGAGTCGAGCAGGTGGTTCCAGGCGTGCTCAGCAGGTTGTTCAGACGGGTCTGGCCGGTGTTTTCCGTCTGTTCCGTGTGTGGTTCCAGCATCTCATGCACATGGTTCTGGCACGTCTGAGATGTGGTTCCGGCCGGCCCGACAGGTGTTTCCACAGTGTCCGCCAAGTGGTACTGGCGTAGTTGGCAGGTGATTTTGGCATGACCGGCAGGTGGTTCCAGCAAGCCCGGCAGGTGATTCCGAAGTGTTCCCCAACTGGTTGTGGCGTAGCCGGCAGGTGATTTCTGCGTGTCCGGCAGGTGGTTCTGGCGAGTCGAGCAGGTGGTTCCGGCGTGCTCGGCAGGTGCTTCCGGGGTCATTGGCACGTGGATCTGGCATATCTGAGAGGTGGTTCCGGCATGCCCGGCAGGTGATTCCGGAGTGTTCGCCAAGTGTTTCCGGCGTAGACGGCAGGTGATTTTGCATGTCCAGCGGTCGTTCCGGTGGGTTGAGCCGGTGGTTCCGGCGTGTCCGGCAGGTGGTTCCGGTCTGTCTGGCAGGTGGTTCTGTGGTGTCCGGCACGAGGTTCAGTCTGAGAGGCTGTGCCGGCATGCCCCTCACGTGATTCCGGCTTGTCCCCGAAGTGGTGCTGGTGTAGCGGGCAGGTGATTTTGGCGTGTCCGGCAGGTGGTTCAGGCGAGTTGAGCGGGTGGTTGCGACGTGCTCGGCAGGTGCTTCCAGCGTCTCCGGCACGTGTTTCTGGCACATCTGACTGGTGGTTCCGGCATGCCCAAAAGTTGATTCCGGTCTGTCCGGTAGGTGGTTCCGGCGTGCACGGCACGTGGTTCTGGTACGTCTCAGAGGTGGTTGCATATGCCCAACAGGTGATCCCGGACTGTCCGCCACGTGCTTCTGGCACGTCTGAGAGGTGGTTCCAACATGCCCGGCAGGTCATTTCGGAGAGTCGGCCAAGTGGTTCTGGCGTAGCCCGCAGGTGATTTTGGCGTGTCCGGCAGGTGGTTCCGCCGTGCTCGGCAGGTGGTTCAGGCATGGCCGTCACGTGGTTCCAGTCTGTCCAGGACGTGTTTCCAGCTTCTCCGGCAGGTGGTTCTGGTACGTCTGAGAGGTGGTTCCGCCATGGCTGGCAGGTGATCCCGGACCGTCCCCCAGGTGGTTCTGGCATAGCCAGCAGTTGATATTGGCCTGTCCGGCAGGTGGTTCCAGCGAGTCGAACAGGTTTCTCCGGCGTGCTCGGCAGGTGGTTCCGGTCTGTCCGGTAGGTGTTTCCGGCCTGTCCGGCACGTGCTTCCGGCACGTCTGAGAGGTGGTTCCGGCATGCGCGACAGGTGGTTTCGGAGTGTCCGACAGCAGGTTCTGGCGTAGCCGGCAGGTGATTTTGGCGTGTCCGGCAGGTATTTCTGGCGGGTCGAGCAGGTGGCTCCGGCATGCTCGGCAGGTGCTTCCGGCGTCTCCGGCACTTGGTTCTGGTGTGTCTGAGAGCTGGTTCCGGCATGTCTGGCAGATGATTCCGGAGTGTCCGCCAAGTGGTTCTGGCATACGCAGCATGTGATTTTGGCGTGTCAGGAAGGTGGTACCGGTGAGTCGAGCAGGTGGTTCCGGCGTGCTCAGCAGGTGGTTCAGGCGGTTCTGGCAGGTGGTATCCGTCTGTTCGGGGTGTGGTTCCAGCATCTCATGAACACGTTTCTGGCACGTCTGAGATGTGGTTCCAGCCGGCCCGTCAGGTGTTTCCGCAGTGTCCGCCAAGCGGTTCTGGCATAGTTGGCAGGTGATTTTGGCATGACTGGCAGGTGGTTCCAGCAAGCCTGGCAGGTGATTCCAAAGTGTTCACCAACTGGTTGTGGCGTAGCCGGCAGCTGATTTTTGCGTGATCGGCAGGTGGTTCTGGCGAGTCGAGCAGGTGGTTCTGGCGTGCTCGGCTGGTGCTTCCGTGGTCATTGGCACGGGGTTCTGGCATGTCTGAGAGGTGGTTCCTGCAGGCCCGGCAAGTGATTCCGGAGTGTTCGCCAAGTGGTTCTGGCATAGTCGGCAGGTGATTTTGGCATGTCCCGCAGGTGGTTCAGGCGAGTTGAGCAGGTGGTTCCAACGTGCTTGGCAGGTGCTTCCGGGGTCTCCGGCACGTGTTTCTGGCATATCTGACAGGTGGTTCTGGCATGCCCGAAAGGTGATTCCGGTCTGTCCGGTAGGTGGTTCCAGCCTGCACGGCATGTGGTTCTGGTACGTCTCAGAGATGGTTGCGCATGCCCAACAGGTGATTCCGGACTGTCCGCCACATGGTTCTGGCACGTCTGAGAGGTGGTTCCGGCATGCCCGGCAGGTCATCCCAGAGAGTCCTCCAAGTGGTTCTGGCATAACACGCAGGTGATTTTGGCGTGTCTGGCAGGTTGTTCCATTGTGCTTGGCAGGTGGTTCAGGCTTGGCCGGCAGGTGGTTCCAGACTATCCAGGACGTGTTTCCAGCTTCTCCGGCAGGTGGTTCTGGTACGTCTGAGAGGTGGTTCCGCCACGGCTGGCAGGCGATTCCGGACCGTCCCCCAGGTGGTTCAGGCATAGCCAGCAGTTGATATTGGCCTGTCCGCACGGTGGTTCCAGCGAGTCGAACAGGTGGCTCCGGCGTGCTCGGCAGGTGGTTCCGGTCTGTCCGGTAGGTGATTCCGGCGTGTCCGGCACGTGCTTCCGGCACGTCTGAGAGGTGGTTCCGGCATGCGCGACAGGTGATTTCGGAGTGTCCGCCAGGTGGTTCTGGCGTACCCGGCTGGTGATTTTGGCGTGTCCGGCAGGTGTTTCTGGCGAGTCGAGCAGGTGGCTCCGGCATGCTCGGCAGGTGCTTCCTGCGTCTCCGGCACGTGGTTCTGGTGTGTCTGAGAGCTGGTTCCGGCATGTCCGGCAGATGATTCCGGAGTGTCCGCCAAGTGGTTCTGGCATACCCGGCTGGTGATTTGGGCATGTCAGGTAGGTGGTTCCGGCGAGTCGAGCAGGTGGCTCCGGCGTGCTCGGCAGGTTGTTCAGACGGGTCTGGCAGGTGTTTTCCGTCTGTTCGGGGTGTGGTTCCAGCATCTCATGCACATGGTTCTGGCACGTCTGAGATGTGGTTCCGGCCGGCCCGACAGGTGTTTCCACAGTGTCCGCCAAGTGGTACTGGCGTAGTTGGCAGGTGATTTTGGCATGACCGGCAGGTGCTTCCAGCAAGCCCGGCAGGTGATTCCGAAGTGTTCCCCAACTGGTTGTGGCGTAGCCGGCAGGTGATTTTTGCGTGTCCGGCAGGTGGTTCTGGCGAGTCGAGCAGGTGGTTCCGGCGTGCTCGGCAGGTGCTTCCGGCGTCTCCGGCACGTGTTTCTGGCACACCTGACAGGTGGTTCCGGCATGCCCGAAAGGTGATTCCGGTCTGTCCGGTAGGTGGTTAAAGCCTGCACGGCATGTGTTTCTGGTACGTCTCAGAGGTGGTTGCGCATGCCCAACAGGTGATTCCGGACTGTCCGCCACATGGTTCTGGCACGTCTGAGAGGTGGTTCCGGCATGCCCGGCAGATGATTCCGGAGTGTCCGCCAAATTGTTCTGGCATACCCGGCTGGTGATGTTGGCATGTCAGGTAGGTGGTTCCGGCGAATCGAGCAGGTGGCTCCGGCGTGCTCGGCAGGTTGTTCACACGGGTCTGGCAGGTGTTTTCCGTCTGTTCGGGGTGTGGTTCCAGCATCTCATGCACATGGTTCTGGCACGTCTGAGATGTGGTTCCGGCCGGCCCGACAGGTTTTTCCACAGTGTCCGCCAAGTGGTACTGGCGTAGTTGGCAGGTGATTTTGGCATGACCGGCAGGTGGTTCCAGCAAGCCTGGCAGGTGATTCCGAAGTGTTCCACAACTGGTTGTGGCGTAGCCGGCAGGTGATTTTTGCGTGTCCGGCAGGTGGTTCTGGCGAGTCGAGCAAGTGGTTCCGGCGTGCTCGGCAGGTGCTTCCGGGGTCACTGGCACGTGGTTCTGGCATATCTGAGAGGTGGTTCCGGCATGCGCGGCAGGTGATTCCGGAGTGTCCGCCAGGTGGTTCTGGCATACCCGGCAGCTGATTTTGGCGTGTCCGGCAGGTGTTTCTGGCGAGTCGAGCAGGTGGCTCCGGCATGCTCGGCAGGTGCTTCCGGCGTCTCCGGCACGTGGTTCCGGTGTGTCTGAGAGCTGGTTCCAGCATGTCCGGCAGATGATTCCGGAGTGTCCGCCAAGAGGTTCTGGCATACCCGGCTGGTGATTTGGGCATGTCCGGCAGGTGGTTCTGGCGAGTCGAGCAGGTGGTTCCGGCGTGCTCGGCAGGTGCTTCCGGGGTCATTGGCACGTGGTTCTGGCATATCTGAGAGGTGGTTCCGGCATGCCCGGCAGGTGATTCCGGAGTGTTCGTCAAGTGTATCTGGCGTAGCGGGCAGGTGATTTTGCATGTCCAGCGGTCGTTCCGGCGGGTCGAACCGGTGGTTCCGGCGTGTCCGGCAGGTGGTTCCGGTCTGTCCGGCAGGTGGTTCTGTGGTGTCTGGCACGAGGTTCAGTCTGAGAGGCTGTGCCGGCATGCCCCTCACGTGATTCCGGCTTGTCCCCGAAGTGGTGCTGGTGTAGCGGGCAGGTGATTTTGGCGTGTCCGGCAGGTGGTTCAGGCGAGTTGAGCAGGTGGTTGCGACGTGCTCGGCAGGTGCTTCCGGCGTCTCCGGCACGTGTTTCTGGCACATCTGACTGGTGGTTCCGGCATGCCCAAAAGTTGATTCCGGTCTGTCCGGTAGGTGGTTCCGGCGTGCACGGCACGTGGTTCTGGTACGTCTCAGAGGTGGTTGCGTATGCCCAACAGGTGATTCCGGACTGTCCGCCACGTGCTTCTGGCACGTCTGAGAGGTGGTTCCAACATGCCCGGCAGGTCATTTCGGAGAGTCGTGCAAGTGGTTCTGGCGTAGCCCGCAGGTGATTTTGGCGTGTCCGGCAGGTGCTTCCGCCGTGCTCGGCAGGTGGTTCAGGCATGGCCGTCACGTGGTTCCAGTCTGTCCAGGACGTGTTTCCAGCTTCTCCGGCAGGTGGTTCTGGTACGACTGAGAGGTGGTTCCGCCATGGCTGGCAGGTGATCCCGGACTGTCCCCCAGGTGGTTCTGGCATAGCCAGCAGTTGATATTGGCCTGTCCGGCAGGTGGTTCCAGCGAGTCGAACAGGTGCCTCCGGCGTTCTTGGCAGGTGGTTCCGGTCTGTCCGGTAGGTGTTTCCGGCGTGTCTGGCACGTGCTTCCGGCACGTCTGAGAGGTGGTTCCGGCATGCGCGGC
Organism: Equus przewalskii; assembly: GCF_037783145.1. NCBI lineage: Eukaryota > Metazoa > Chordata > Mammalia > Perissodactyla > Equidae > Equus > Equus przewalskii. Next base: position 37,420 of record NW_027228569.1, on the reverse strand, counting down.
AGGTGATTCCGTAGTGTCCGCCAGGTGGTTCTGGCATACCCGGCAGCTGATTTTGGCGTGTCCGGCAGGTGTTTCTGGCGAGTCGAGCAGGTGGCTCCGGCATGCTCGGCAGGTGCTTCCGGCGTCTCCGGCACTTGGTTCTGGTGTGTCTGAGAGCTGGTTCCGGCATGTCCGGCAGATGATTCCGGAGTGTCCGCCAAGTGGTTCTGGCATACCCAGCAGGTGATTCTGGCGTGTCAGGGAGGTGGTACCGGTGAGTCGAGCAGGTGGTTCCAGGCGTGCTCAGCAGGTGGTTCAGGCGGTTCTGGCAGGTGGTATCCGTCTGTTCGGGGTGTGGTTCCAGCATCTCATGAACACGTTTCTGGCACGTCTGAGATGTGGTTCCAGCTGGCCCGACAGGTGTTTCCGCAGTGTCCGCCAAGCGGTTCTGGCGTAGTTGGCAGGTGATTTTGGCATGACTGGCAGGTGGTTCCAGCAAGCCTGGCAGGTCATTCCAAAGTGTTCACCAACTGGTTGTGGCGTAGCCGGCAGCTGATTTTTGCGTGTCCGGCAGGTGGTTCTGGCGAGTCGAGCAGGTGGTTCTGGCGTGCTCGGCTGGTGCTTCCGGGGTCATTGGCACGGGGTTCTGGCATGTCTGAGAGGTGGTTCCTGCAGGCCCGGCAAGTGATTCCGGAGTGTTCGCCAAGTGGTTCTGGCATAGTCGGCAGGTGATTTTGGCATGTCCCGCAGGTGGTTCAGGCGAGTTGAGCAGGTGGTTCCAACGTGCTTAGCAGGTGCTTCCGGCGTCTCCGGCACGTGTTTCTGGCACATCTGACAGGTGGTTCTGGCATGCCCGAAATGTGATTCCGGACTGTCCGGTAGGTGGTTCCAGCCTGCACGGCATGTGGTTCTGGTACGTCTCAGAGATGGTTGCGCATGCCCAACAGGTGATTCCGGACTGTCCGCCACATGGTTCTGGCACGTCTGAGAGGTGGTTCCGGCATGCCCGGCAGGTCATCCCAGAGAGTCCTCCAAGTGGTTCTGGCATAACACGCAGGTGATTTTGGCATGTCTGGCAGGTTGTTCCATTGTGCTTGGCAGGTGGTTCAGGCTTGGCCGGCAGGTGGTTCCAGACTGTCCAGGACGTGTTTCCAGCTTCTCCGGCAGGTGGTTCTGGTACGTCTGAGATGTGGTTCCGCCACGGCTGGCAGGCGATTCCGGACCGTCCCCCAGGTGGTTCTGGCATAGCCAGCAGTTGATATTGGCCTGTCCGCACGGTGGTTCCAGCGAGTCGAAAAGGTGGCTCCGGCGTGCTCGGCAGGTGGTTCCGGTCTGTCCGGTAGGTGATTCCGGCGTGTCCGGCACGTGCTTCCGGCACGTCTGAGAGGTGGTTCCGGCATGCGCGACAGGTGATTTCGGAGTGTCCGCCAGGTGGTTCTGGCGTACCCGGCTGGTGATTTTGGCGTGTCCGGCAGGTGTTTCTGGCGAGTCGAGCAGGTGGCTCCGGCATACTCGGCAGGTGCTTCCCGCGTCTCCGGCACGTGGTTCTGGTGTGTCTGAGAGCTGGTTCCGGCATGTCCGGCAGATGATTCCGGAGTGTCCGCCAAGTGGTTCTGGCATACCCGGCTGGTGATTTGGGCATGTCAGGTAGGTGTTTCTGGCGAGTCGAGCAGGTGGCTCCGGCGTGCTCGGCAGGTTGTTCAGACGGGTCTGGCAGGTGTTTTCCGTCTGTTCGGGGTGTGGTTCCAGCATCTCATGCACATGGTTCTGGCACGTCTGAGATGTGGTTCCGGCCGGCCCGACAGGTGTTTCCACAGTGTCCGCCAAGTGGTACTGGCGTAGTTGGCAGGTGATTTTGGCATGACCGGCAGGTGGTTCCAGCAAGCCCGGCAGGTGATTCCGAAGTGTTCCCCAACTGGTTGTGGCGTAGCCGGCAGGTGATTTTTGCGTGTCCGGCAGGTGGTTCTGGCGAGTCGAGCAGGTGGTTCCGGCGTGCTCGGCAGGTGCTTCCGGCGTCTCCGGCACGTGTTTCTGGCACACCTGACAGGTGGTTCCGGCATGCCCGAAAGGTGATTCCGGTCTGTCCGGTAGGTGGTTAAAGCCTGCACGGCATGTGTTTCTGGTACGTCTCAGAGGTGGTTGCGCATGCCCAACAGGTGATTCCGGACTGTCCGCCACATGGTTCTGGCACGTCTGAGAGGTGGTTCCGGCATGCCCGGCAGATGATTCCGGAGTGTCCGCCAAATTGTTCTGGCATACCCGGCTGGTGATGTTGGCATGTCAGGTAGGTGGTTCCGGCGAATCGAGCAGGTGGCTCCGGCGTGCTCGGCAGGTTGTTCACACGGGTCTGGCAGGTGTTTTCCGTCTGTTCGGGGTGTGGTTCCAGCATCTCATGCACATGGTTCTGGCACGTCTGAGATGTGGTTCCGGCCGGCCCGACAGGTTTTTCCACAGTGTCCGCCAAGTGGTACTGGCGTAGTTGGCAGGTGATTTTGGCATGACCGGCAGGTGGTTCCAGCAAGCCTGGCAGGTGATTCCAAAGTGTTCCACAACTGGTTGTGGCGTAGCCGGCAGGTGATTTTTGCGTGTCCGGCAGGTGGTTCTGGCGAGTCGAGCAAGTGGTTCCGGCGTGCTCGGCAGGTGCTTCCGGGGTCACTGGCACGTGGTTCTGGCATATCTGAGAAGTGGTTCCGGCATGCGCGGCAGGTGATTCCGGAGTGTCCGCCAGGTGGTTCTTGCATACCCGGCAGGTGATTTTGTAGTGTCCGGCAGGTGTTTCGGGCGAGTCGAGCAGGTGGCTCCGGCATGCTCGGCAGGTGCTTCCGGCGTCTCCGGCACGTGGTTCCGGTGTGTCTGAGAGCTGGTTCCGGCATGTCCGGCAGATGATTCCGGAGTGTCCGCCAAGAGGTTCTGGCATACCCGGCTGGTGATTTGGGCATGTCCGGCAGGTGGTTCTGGCGAGTCGAGCAGGTGGTTCCGGCGTGCTCGGCAGGTGCTTCCGGGGTCATTGGCACGTGGTTCTGGCATATCTGAGAGGTGGTTCCGGCATGCCCGGCAGGTGATTCCGGAGTGTTCGTCAAGTGTATCTGGCGTAGCGGGCAGGTGATTTTGCATGTCCAGCGGTCGTTCCGGCGGGTCGAACCGGTGGTTCCGGCGTGTCCGGCAGGTGGTTCCGGTCTGTCCGGCAGGTGGTTCTGTGGTGTCTGGCACGAGGTTCAGTCTGAGAGGCTGTGCCGGCATGCCCCTCACGTGATTCCGGCTTGTCCCCGAAGTGGTGCTGGTGTAGCGAGCAGGTGATTTTGGCGTGTCCGGCAGGTGGTTCAGGCGAGTTGAGCAGGTGGTTGCGACGTGCTCGGCAGGTGCTTCCGGCGTCTCCGGCACGTGTTTCTGGCACATCTGACTGGTGGTTCCGGCATGCCCAAAAGTTGATTCCGGTCTGTCCGGTAGGTGGTTCCGGCGTGCACGGCACGTGGTTCTGGTACGTCTCAGAGGTGGTTGCGTATGCCCAACAGGTGATCCCGGACTGTCCACCACGTGCTTCTGGCACGTCTGAGAGGTGGTTCCAACATGCCCGGCAGGTCATTTCGGAGAGTCGTGCAAGTGGTTCTGGCGTAGCCCGCAGGTGATTTTGGCGTGTCCGGCAGGTGCTTCCGCCGGGCTCGGCAGGTGGTTCAGGCATGGCCGTCCCGTGGTTCCAGTCTGTCCAGGACGTGTTTCCAGCTTCTCCGGCAGCTGGTTCTGGTACGACTGAGAGGTGGTTCCGCCATGGCTGGCAGGTGATCCCGGACTGTCCCCCAGGTGGTTCTGGCATAGCCAGCAGTTGATATTGGCCTGTCCGGCAGGTGGTTCCAGCGAGTCGAACAGGTGCCTCCGGCGTTCTTGGCAGGTGGTTCCGGTCTGTCCGGTAGGTGTTTCCGGCGTGTCTGGCACGTGCTTCCGGCACATCTGAGAGGTGGTTCCGGCATGCGCGGCAGGTGATTCCGTAGTGTCCGCCAGGTGGTTCTGGCATACCCGGCAGCTGATTTTGGCGTGTCCGGCAGGTGTTTCTGGCGAGTCGAGCAGGTGGCTCCGGCATGCTCGGCAGGTGCTTCCGGCATCTCCGGCACTTGGTTCTGGTGTGTCTGAGAGCTGGTTCCGGCATGTCCGGCAGATGATTCCGGAGTGTCCGCCAAGTGGTTCTGGCATACCCAGCAGGTGATTCTGGCGTGTCAGGGAGGTGGTACCGGTGAGTCGAGCAGGTGGTTCCGGCGTGCTCAGCAGGTGGTTCAGGCGGTTCTGGCAGGTGGTATCCGTCTGTTCGGGGTGTGGTTCCAGCATCTCATGAACACGTTTCTGGCACGTCTGAGATGTGGTTCCAGCCGGCCCGACATGTGTTTCCGCAGTGTCCGCCAAGCGGTTCTGGCGTAGTTGGCAGGTGATTTTGGCATGATTGGCAGGTGGTTCCAGCAAGCCTGGCAGGTGATTCCAAAGTGTTCACCAACTGGTTGTGGCGTAGCCGGCAGGTGATTTTTGCGTGATCGGCAGGTGGTTCTGGCGAGTCGAGCAGGTGGTTCCGGCGTGCTCGGCTGGTGCTTCCGGGGTCATTGGCACGGGGTTCTGGCATGTCTGAGAGGTGGTTCCTGCATGCCCGGCAAGTGATTCCGGAGTGTTCGCCAAGTGGTTCTGGCATAGTCGGCAGGTGATTTTGGCATGTCCGGCTGGTGGTTCAGGCGAGTTGAGCAGGTGGTTCCAACGTGCTTGGCAGGTGCTTCCGGCGTCTCCGGCACGTGTTTCTGGCACATCTGACAGGTGGTTCCGGCATGCCCGAAAGGTGATTCCGGTCTGTCCGGTAGGTGGTTCCGGCGTGCACGGCACGTGGTTCTGGTACGTCTCAGAGGTGGTTGCGTATGCCCAACAGGTGATTCCGGACTGTCCGCCACATGGTTCTGGCACGTCTGAGAGGTGGTTCCGGCATGCCCGGCAGGTCATCCCAGAGAGTCCTCCAAGTGGTTCTGGCATAACACGCAGGTGATTTTGGCATGTCTGGCAGGTTGTTCCGTTGTGCTTGGCAGTTGGTTCAGGCTTGGCCGGCAGGTGGTTCCAGTACTGTCCAGGACGTGTTTCCAGCTTCTCCGGCAGGTGGTTCTGGTACGTCTGAGAGGTGGTTCCGCCAGGGCTGGCAGGTGATTCCGGACCGTCCCCCAGGTGGTTCTGGCATAGCCAGCAGTTGATATTGGCCTGTCCGACAGGTGGTTCCAGCGAGCCGAACAGGTGGCTCCGGCGTGCTCGGCAGGTGGTTCCGGTCTGTCCGGTAGGTGATTCCGGCGTGTCTGGCACGTGCTTCCGGCACGTCTGAGAGGTGGCTCCGGCATGCGCGATAGGTGATTTCGGAGTGTCCACCATGTGGTTCTGGCGTACCCGGCAGGTGATTTTGGCGTGTCCGGCATGTGCTTCTGGCGAGTCGAGCAGGTGGCTCCGGCATGCTCGGCAGGTGCTTCCGGCGTCTCCGGCACGTGGTTCTGGTGTGTCTGAGAGCTGGTTCCGGCATGTCCAGCAGATGATTCCGGCGTGTCCGCCAAGTGGTTCTGGCATACCCGGCTGGTGATTTGGGCATGTCAGGTAGGTGGTTCCGGCGAGTCGAGCAGGTGGCTCCGGCGTGCTCGGCAGGTTGTTCAGACGGGTCTGGCAGGTGTTTTCCGTCTGTTTGGGGTGTGGTTCCAGCATCTCATGCACATGGTTCTGGCACGTCTGAGATGTGGTTCCCGCCGGCGTGACAGGTGTTTCCACAGTGTCCGCCAAGTGGTACTGGCGTAGTTGGCAGGTGATTTTGGCATGACCGGCAGGTGGTTCCAGCAAGCCCGGCAGGTGATTCCGAAGTGTTCCCCAACTGGTTGTGGTGTAGCCGGGAGGTGATGTTTGCGTGTCCGGCAGGTGGTTCTGGCGAGTCGAGCAGGTGGTTCCGGCGTGCTCGGCAGGTGCTTCCGGGGTCATTGGCGCGTGGTCCTGGCATATCTGAGAGGTGGTTCCGGCATGCCCGGCAGGTGATTGCGGAGTGTTCGCCAAGTGTTTCCGGCGTAGCCGGCAGGTGATTTTGCATGTCCAACGGTCGTTCCGGCGGGTCGAGCCGGTGGTTCCGGCGTGTCCGGCAGGTGGTTCCGGTCTGTCCGGCAGGTGGTTCTGTGGTGTCCGGCACGAGGTTCAGTCTGAGAGGCTGTGCCGGCATGCCCCTCGCGTGATTCCGGCTTGTCCCCGAAGTGGTGCTGGTGTAGCGGGCAGGTGATTTTGGCGTGTCCGGCAGGTGGTTCAGGCGAGTTGAGCAGGTGGTTGCGACGTGCTCGGCAGGTGCTTCCGGCGTCTCTGGCACGTGTTTCTGGCACATCTGACTGGTGGTTCCGGCATGCCCAAAAGTTGATTCCGGTCTGTCCGGTAGGTGGTTCCGGCGTGCACGGCATGTGGTTCTGGTACGTCTCAGAGGTGGTTGCGTATGCCCAACAGGTGATCCCGGACTGTCCGCCACGTGCTTCTGGCACGTCTGAGAGGTGGTTCCAACATGCCCGGCAGGTCATTTCGGAGAGTCGGCCAAGTGGTTCTGGTGTAGCCCGCAGGTGATTTTGGCGTGTCCGGCAGGTGGTTCCGCCGTGCTCGGCAGGTGGTTCAGGCATGGCCGTCACGTGGTTCCAGTCTGTCCAGGACGTGTTTCCAGCTTCTCCGGCATGTGGTTCTTGTACGTCTGAGAGGTGGTTCCGGCATGGCTGGCAGGTGATCCCGGACTGTCCCCCAGGTGGTTCTGGCATAGCCAGCAGTTGATATTGGCCTGTGCGGCAGGTGGTTCCAGCGAGTCGAACAGGTGGCTCCGGTGTTCTTGGCAGGTGGTTCCGGTCTGTCCGGTAGGTGTTCCCGGCGTGTCCGGCACATGCTTCCGGCACGTCTGAGAGGTGGTTCCGGCATGTGAGGCAGGTGATTCCGTAGTGTCCCCCAGGTGGTTCTGGCATAGCCAGCAGTTGATATTGGCCTGTCCGGCAGGTGGTTCCAGCGAGTCGAACAGGTGGATCCGGCGTGCTCGGCAGGTGCTTCCAGCGTCTCCGGCACTTGGTTCTGGTGTGTCTGAGAGCTGGTTCCGGCATGTCCCCAGATGATTCCGGAGTGTCAGCCAAGTGGTTCTGGCATACCCAGCAGGTGATTTTGGCGTGTCAGGGAGGTGGTACCGGTGAGTCGACCAGGTGGTTCCGGCGTGCTCAGCAGGTGGTTCAGGCGGTTCTGGCAGGTGGTATCCGTCTGTTCGGGGTGTGGTTCCAGCATCTCATGAACACGTTTCTGGCACGTCTGAGATGTGGTTCCAGCCGGCCCGACAGGTGTTTCCGCAGTGTCCGCCAAGCGGTTCTGGCGTAGTTGGCAGGTGATTTTGGCATGACTGGCAGGTGGTTCCAGCAAGCCTGGCAGGTGATTCCAAAGTGTTCACCAACTGGTTGTGGCGTAGCCGGCAGGTGATTTTTGCGTGATCGGCAGGTGGTTCTGGCGAGTCGAGCAGGTGGTTCCGGCGTGCTCGGCTGGTGCTTCCGGGGTCATTGGCACGGGGTTCTGGCATGTCTGAGAGGTGGTTCCTGCATGCCCGGCAAGTGATTCCGGAGTGTTTGCCAAGTGGTTCTGGCATAGTCGGCAGGTGATTTTGGCATGTCCGGCAGGTGGTTCAGGCGAGTTGAGCAGGTGGTTCCAACGTGCTTGGCAGGTGCTTCCGGCGTCTCCGGCACGTGTTTCTGGCACATCTGACAGGTGGTTCCGGCATGCCCGAAAGGTGATTCCGGTCTTTCCGGTAGGTGGTTCCAGCCTGCACGCATGTGGTTCTGGTACGTCTCAGAGGTGGTTGCGCATGCCCAACAGGTGTTTCCGGTCTGTCCGGTAGGTGATTCCGGCGTGTCCGGCACGTGCTTCCGGCACGTCTGAGAGGTGGTTCCGGCATGCGCGACAGGTGATTTCGGAGTGTCCGCCAGGTGGTTCTGGCGTAACCGGCAGGTGATTTTGGTGAACCGGCATGTGTTTCTGGCGAGTCGAGCAGGTGGCTCCGGCATGCTCGGCAGGTGCTTCCGGCGTCTCCGGCCCTTGGTTCTGGTGTGTCTGAGAGCTGGTTCCGGCATGTCCGGCAGATGATTCCGGAGTATCCGCCTAGTGGTTCTGGAATACCCGGCTGGTGATTTTGGCATTTCAGGTAGGTGGTTCCGGCGAGTCGAGCAGGTGGCTCCGGCGTGCTCGGCAGTTTGTTCAGACGGGTCTGGCAGGTGTTTTCAGTCTGTTCGGGCTGTGGTTCCAGCATCTCATGCACATGGTTCTGGCACGTCTGAGACGTGGTTCCGGCATGCGCGACAGGTGATTTCGGAGTGTCCGCCAGGTGGTACTGGCGTAGTTGGCAGGTGATTTTGGCATGACCGGCAGGTGGTTCCAGCAAGCCCGGCAGGTGATTCCGAAGTGTTCCCCAACTGGTTGTGGCGAAGCGGGCAGGTGATTTCTGCGTGTCCGGCAGGTGGTTCTGGCGTACCCGCCAGGTGATTTTGTAGTGTCCGGCAGGTGTTTCTGGCGAGTCGAGCAGGTGGCTCCGGCATGCTCGGCAGGTGCTTCCGGCGTCTCCGTCACTTGGTTCTGGTGTGTCTGAGAGCTGGTTCCGGCATGTCCGGCAGATGATTCCGGAGCGTCCGCCAAGTGGTTCTGGCATACCCAGCAGGTGATTTTGGCGTGACCGGCAGTTGGTTCGAGCAAGCCAGGCAGGTGATTCCGAAGTGTTCCCCAACTGGTTGTGGCGTAGCCGGCAGGTGATTTTTGCGTGTCCGGCAGGTGGTTCTGGCGAGTCGAGCAGGTGGTTCCGGCGTGCTCGGCAGGTGCTTCCGGGGTCATTGGCACGTGGTACTGGCATATCTGAGTGGTGGTTCCGGCATGCCCGGCAGGTGATTCCGGAGTGTTCGCCAAGTGTTTCCGGCGTAGCCGGCAGGTGATTTTGCATGTCCAGCGGTCGTTCCGGCGGGTCGAGCCGGTGGTTCCGGCGAGACCGGCAGGTGGTTCCGGTCTGTCCGGCAGGTGGTTCTGTGGTGTCCGGCACGAGGTTCAGTCTGAGAGGCTGTGCCGGCATGCCCCTCACGTGATTCCGGCTTCTCCCCGAAGTGGTGCTGGTGTAGCGGGCAGGTGATTTTGGCGTGTCCGGCAGGTGGTTCAGGCGAGTTGAGCGGGTGGTTGCGACGTGCTCGGCAGGTGCTTCCAGCGTCTCCGGCACGTGTTTCTGGCACATCTGACTGGTGGTTCCGGCATGCCCAAAAGTTGATTCCGGTCTGTCCGGTAGGTGTCTCCGGCGTGCACGGCACGTGATTCTGGTACGTGTCAGAGGTGGTTGCGTATGCCCAACAGGTGATTCCAGACTGTCCGCCACGTGCTTCTGGCACGTCTGAGAGGTGGTTCCAACATGCCCGGCAGGTCATTTCGGAGAGTCGTCCAAGTGGTTCTGGCGTAGCCCGCAGGTGATTTTGGCGTGTCCGGCAGTTGGTTCCGCCGTGCTCGGCAGGTGGTTCAGGCATGGCCGTCACGTGGTTCCAGTCTGTCCAGGACGTGTTTCCAGATTCTCCGGCAGGTGGTTCTGGTACGTCTGAGAGGTGGTTCCGCCATGGCTGGCAGGTGATCACGGACCGTCCCCCAGGTGGTTCTGGCATAGCCAGCAGTTGATATTGGCCTGTCCGGCAGGTGGTTCCAGCGAGTCGAACAGGTGGCTCCGGCGTTCTTGGCAAGTGTTTCCGGTCTGTCCGGTAGGTGTTTCCGGCGTGTCTGGCACGTGCTTCCGGCACGTCTGAGAGGTGGTTCCGGCATGCGTGGCAGGTGATTCCGTAGTGTCCGCCAGGTGGTTCTGGCATACCCGGCAGCTGATTTTGGCGTGTCCGGCAGGTGTTTCTGGCGAGTCGAGCAGGTGGCTCCGGCATGCTCGGCAGGTGCTTCCGGCGTCTCCGGCACTTGGTTCTGGTGTGTCTGAGAGCTGGTTCCGGCATGTCCGGCAGATGATTCCGGAGTGTCCGCCAAGTGGTTCTGGCATACCCAGCAGGTGATTTTGGCGTGTCAGGGAGGTGGTACCGGTGAGTCGAGCAGGTGGTTCCGGCGTGCTCAGCAGGTGGTTCAGGCGGTTCTGGCAGGTGGTATCCGTCTGTTCGGGGTGTGGTTCCAGCATCTCATGAACACGTTTCTGGCACGTCTGAGATGTGGTTCCAGCCGGCCCGACAGGTGTTTCCGCAGTGTCCGCCAAGCGGTTCTGGCGTAGTTGGCAGGTGATTTTGGCATGACCGGCAGGTGGTTCCAGCAAGCCCGGCAGGTGATTCCAAAGTGTTCCCCAACTGGTTGTGGCGTAGCCGGCAGGTGATTTCTGCGTGATTGGCAGGTGGTTCTGGCGAGTCGAGCAGGTGGTTCCGGCGTGCTCGGCTGGTGCTTCCGGGGTCATTGGCACGGGGTTCTGGCATGTCTGAGAGGTGGTTCCTGCATGCCCGGCAAGTGATTCCGGAGTGTTCGCCAAGTGGTTCTGGCATAGTCGGCAGGTGATTTTGGCATGTCCGGCAGGTGGTTCAGGCGAGTTGAGCAGGTGGTTCCAACGTGCTTGGCAGGTGCTTCCGGCGTCTCCGGCACGTGTTTCTGGCACATCTGACAGGTGGTTCCGGCATGCCCGAAAGGTGATTCCGGTCTGTCCGGTAGGTGGTTCCAGCCTGCACGGCATGTGGTTCTGGTACGTCTCCGAGGTGGTTGCGCATGCCCAACAGGTGATTCCGGACTGTCCGCCACATGGTTCTGGCACGTCTGAGAGGTGGTTCCGGCATGCCCGGCAGGTCATCCCAGAGAGTCCTCCAAGTGGTTCTGGCATAACACGCAGGTGATTTTGGCGTGTCTGGCAGGTTGTTCCGTTGTGCTTGGCAGTTGGTTCAGGCTTGGCCGGCAGGTGGTTCCAGAATGTCCAGGACGTGTTTCCAGCTTCTCCGGCAGGTGGTTCTGGTTCGTCTGAGAGGTGGTTCCGCCATGGCTGGCAGGTGATTCCGGACCGTCCCCCAGGTGGTTCTGGCATAGCCAGCAGTTGATAGTGGCCTGTCCGGCAGGTGTTTCCAGGGAGTCGAACAGGTGGCTCCGGCATGCTCGGCAGGTGGTTCCGGTCTGTCCGGTAGGTGTTTCCGGTGTGTCCGGCACGTGCTTCTGGCACGTCTGAGAGGTGGTTCCGGCATGCGCGACAGGTGGTTTCGGAGTGTCCGCCAGGTGGTTCTGGCGTAACTGGCAGGCGATTTTGGCGTGTCCGGCAGGTGTTTCTGGAGAGTCGAGCAGGTGGCTCCGGCATGCTCGGCAGGTGGTTCCGGTCTGTCCAGTAGGTGATTCCGGCGTGTCCGGCACGTGCTTCCGGCACGTCTGAGATGTGGTTCCGGCATGCGCGACAGGTGGTTTCGGAGTGTCCGCCAGGTGGTTCTGGCGTACCCGGCAGGTGATTTGGGCATGTCAGGTAGGTGGTTCCGGCGAGTCGAGCAGGTGGCTCCGGCGTGCTCGGCAGGTTGTTCAGACGGGTCTGGCAGGTGTTTTCCGTCTGTTCGGGGTGTGGTTCCAGCATCTCATGCACATGGTTCTGGCACGTCTGAGATGTGGTTCCGGCATGCGCGACAGGTGGTTTCGGAGTGTCCGCCAGGTGGTTCTGGCGTACCTGGCAGGCGATTTTGGCGTGTCCGGCAGGTGTTTCTGGAGAGTCGAGAAGGTGGCTCCGGCATGCTCGGCAGGTGGTTCCGGTCTGTCCAGTAGGTGATTCCGGCGTGTCCGGCACGTGCTTCCGGCACGTCTGAGATGTGGTTCCGGCATGCGAGACAGGTGGTTTCGGAGTGTCCGCCATTTTGTTCTGGCGTACCCGGCATTTGATTTTGGCGTGTCCGGCAGGTGTTTCTGGCGAGTCGAGCAGGTGGCTCCGGCATGCTCGGCAGGTGCTTCCGGCGTCTCCGGCACGTGGTTCTGGTGTGTCTGAGAGCTGGTTCCGGCATGTCCGGCAGATGATTCCGGAGTGTCCGCCAAGTGGTTCTGGCATACCCGGCTGGTGATTTGGGCATGTCAGGTAGGTGGTTCCGGCGAGTCGAGCAGGTGGCTCCGGCGTGCTCGGCAGGTTGTTCAGACGGGTCTGGCAGGTGTTTTCCGTCTGTTCGGGGTGTGGTTCCAGCATCTCATGCACATGGTTCTGGCACGTCTGAGATGTGGTTCCGGCCAGCCCGACAGGTGTTTCCACAGTGTCCGCCAAGTGGTACTGGCGTAGTTGGCAGGTGATTTTGGCATGACCGGCAGGTGGTTCCAGCAAGCCCGGCAGGTGATTCCGAAGTGTTCCCCAACTGGTTGTGGCGTAGCCGGCAGGTGATTTTTGCGTGTCCGGCAGGTGGTTCAGGCGAGTCGAGCAGGTGGCTCCGGCGTGCTCGGCAGGTGCTTCCGGGGTCATTGGCACGTGGTTCTGGCATATCTGAGAGGTGGTTCCGGCATGCCCGGCAGGTGATTGCGGAGTGTTCGCCAAGTGTTTCCGGCGTAGCCGGCAGGTGATTTTGCATGTCCAGCGGTCGTTCCGGCGGGTCGAGCCGGTGGTTCCGGCGTGTCCGGCAGGTGGTTCCGGTCTGTCCGGCAGGTGGTTCTGTGGTGTCCGGCACGAGGTTCAGTCTGAGAGGCTGTGCCGGCATGCCCCTCACGTGATTCCGGCTTGTCCCCAAAGTGGTGCTGGTGTAGCGGGCAGGTGATTTTGGCGTGTCCGGCAGGTGGTTCAGGCGAGTTGAGCAGGTGGTTGCGACGTGCTCGCCAGGTGCTTCCGGCGTCTCCGGCACGTGTTTCTGGCACATCTGACTGGTGGTTCCGGCATGCCCAAAAGTTGATTCCGGTCTGTCCGGTAGGTGGTTCCGGCGTGCACGGCACGTGGTTCTGGTACGTCTCAGAGGTGGTTGCGTATGCCCAATTGGCGATCCCGGACTGTCCGCCACGTGCTTCTGGCACGTCTGAGAGGTGGTTCCAACATGCCCGGCAGGTCATTTCGGAGAGTCGTCCAAGTGGTTCTGGCGTAGCCCGCAGGTGATTTTGGCGTGTCCGGCAGGTGGTTCCGCCGTGCTCGGCAGGTGGTTCAGGCATGGCCGTCACGTGGTTCCAGTCTGTCCAGGACGTGTTTCCAGCTTCTCCGGCAGGTGGTTCTGGTACGTCTGAGAGGTGGTTCCGCCATGGCTGGCAGGTGATCCCGGACCGTCCCCCAGGTGGTTCTGGCATAGCCAGCAGTTGATATTGGCCTGTGCGGCAGGTGGTTCCAGCGAGTCGAACAGGTGGCTCCGGCGTTCTTGGCAGGTGGTTCCGGTCTGTCCGGTAGGTGTTTCCGGCGTGTCTGGCACGTGCTTCCGGCACGTCTGAGAGGTGGTTCCGGCATGCGCGGCAGGGGCTTCCGTAGTGTCCGCCAGGTGGTTCTGGCATACCGGGCAGGTGATTTTGGCGTGTCCGGCAGGTGTCTCTGGCGAGTCGAGCAGGTGTCTCCGGCATGCTCGGCAGGTGCTTCCGGCGTCTCCGGCACGTGGTTCTGGTGTGTCTGAGAGCTGGTTCCGGCATGTCCGGCAGATGATTCCGGAGTGTCCGCCAAGTGGTTCTGGCATACCCAGCAGGTGATTTTGGCGTGTCAGGGAGGTGGTACCGGTGAGTCGAGCAGGTGGTTCCGGCGTGCTCAGCAGGTGGTTCAGGCGGTTCTGGCAGGTGGTATCCGTCTGTTCGGGGTGTGGTTCCAGCATCTCATGAACACGTTTCTGGCACGTCTGAGATGTGGTTCCAGCCGGCCCGACAGGTGTTTCCGCAGTGTCCGCCAAGCGGTTCTGGCGTAGTTGGCAGGTGATTTTGGCATGACCGGCAGGTGGTTCCAGCAAGCCTGGCAGGTGATTCCAAAGTGTTCACCAACTGGTTGTGGCGTAGCCGGCAGGTGATTTTTGCGTGATCGGCAGGTGGTTCTGGCGAGTCGAGCAGGTGGTTCCGGCGTGCTCGGCTGGTGCTTCCGGGGTCATTGGCACGGGGTTCTGGCATGTCTGAGAGGTGGTTCCTGCATGCCCGGCAAGTGATTCCGGAGTGTTCGCCAAGTGGTTCTGGCATAGTCGGCAGGTGATTTTGGCATGTCCGGCAGGTGGTTCAGGCGAGTTGAGCAGGTGGTTCCAACGTGCTTGGCAGGTGCTTCCGGCGTCTCCGGCACGTGTTTCTGGCACATCTGACAGGTGGTTCCGGCATGCCCGAAAGGTGATTCCGGTCTGTCCGGTAGGTGGTTCCAGCCTGCACGGCATGTGGTTCTGGTACGTCTCCGAGGTGGTTGCGCATGCCCAACAGGTGATTCCGGACTGTCCGCCACATGGTTCTGGCACGTCTGAGAGGTGGTTCCGGCATGCCCGGCAGGTCATCCCAGAGAGTCCTCCAAGTGGTTCTGGCATAACACGCAGGTGATTTTGGCGTGTCTGGCAGGTTGTTCCGTTGTGCTTGGCAGTTGGTTCAGGCTTGGCCGGCAGGTGGTTCCAGAATGTCCAGGACGTGTTTCCAGCTTCTCCGGCAGGTGGTTCTGGTTCGTCTGAGAGGTGGTTCCGCCATGGCTGGCAGGTGATTCCGGACCGTCCCCCAGGTGGTTCTGGCATAGCCAGCAGTTGATAGTGGCCTGTCCGGCAGGTGTTTCCAGTGAGTCGAACAGGTGGCTCCGGCGTGCTCGGCAGGTGGTTCCGGTCTGTCCGGTAGGTGATTCCGGTGTGTCCGGCACGTGCTTCCGGCACGTCTGAGAGGTGGTTCCGGCATGCGCGACAGGTGGTTTCGGAGTGTCGGCCAGGTGGTTCTGGCGTACCTGGCAGGCGATTTTGGCGTGTCCGGCAGGTGTTTCTGGAGAGTCGAGCAGGTGGCTCCGGCATGCTCGGCAGGGGGTTCCGGTCTGTCCGGTAGGTGATTCCGGCGTGTCTGGCACGTGCGTCCGGCACGTCTGATATGTGGTTCCGGCATGCGCGACAGGTGGTTTCGGAGTGTCCGCCAGGTGGTTCTGGCGTACCCGGCTGGTGATTTTGGCGTGTCCGGCAGGTGTTTCTGGCGAGTCGAGCAGGTGGCTCCGGCATGCTCGGCAGGTGCTTCCGGCGTCTCCGGCACTTGGTTCTGGTGTGTCTGAGAGCTGGTTCCGGCATGTCCGGCACATGATTCCGGAGTGTCCGCCAAGTGGTTCTGGCATACCCGGCTGGTGATTTGGGCATGTCAGGTAGGTGGTTCCGGCGAGTCGAGCAGGTGGCTCCGGCGTGCTCGGCAGGTTGTTCAGACGGGTCTGGCAGGTGTTTTCCGTCTGTTCGGGCTGTGGTTCCAGCATCTCATGCACATGGTTCTGGCACGTCTGAGAAGTGGTTCCGGCATGCGCGACAGGTGATTCCGTAGGGTCCGCCAGGTGGTTCTGGCTTACCCGGCAGGTGATTTTGGCGTGTCCGGCAGGTGTTTCTGGCGAGTCGAGCAGGTGGCTCCGGCATGCTCGGCAGGTGCTTCCGGCGTCTCCGGCACGTGGTTCTGGTGTGTCTGAGAGCTGGTTCCGGCATGTCCGGCAGATGATTCCGGAGTGTCCGCCAAGTGGTTCTGGCATACCCGGCTCGCGATTTTGTCATGTCAGGTAGGTGGTTCCAGCGAGTCGAACAGGTGGCTCCGGCGTTCTTGGCAAGTGGTTCCGGTCTGTCCGGTAGGTGTTTCCGGCGTGTCTGGCACGTGCTTCCGGCACGTCTGAGAGGTGGTTCCGGCATGCGCGGCAGGTGATTCCGTAGTGTCCGCCAGGTGGTTCTGGCATACCCGGCAGCTGATTTTGGCGTGTCCGGCAGGTGTTTCTGGCGAGTAGAGCAGGTCTCTCCGGCATGCTCGGCAGGTGCTTCCGGCGTCTCCGGCACTTGGTTCTGGTGTGTCTGAGAGCTGGTTCCGGCATGTCCGGCAGATGATTCCGGAGTGTCCGCCAAGTGGTTCTGGCATACCCAGCAGGTGATTTTGGCGTGTCAGGGAGGTGGTACCGGTGAGTCGAGCAGGTGGTTCCGGCGTGCTCAGCAGGTGGTTCAGGCGGTTCTGGCAGGTGGTATCCGTCTGTTTGGGGTGTGGTTCCAGCATCTCATGAACACGTTTCTGGCACGTCTGAGATGTGGTTCCGGCCGGCCCGACAGGTGTTTCCGCAGTGTCCGCCAAGCGGTTCTGGCGTAGTTGGCAGGTGATTTTGGCATGACTGGCAGGTGGTTCCAGCAAGCCTGGCAGGTGATTCCAAAGTGTTCACCAACTGGTTGTGGCGTAGCCGGCAGGTGATTTCTGCGTGATCGGCAGGTGGTTCTGGCGAGTCGAGCAGGTGGTTCCGGCGTGCTCGGCTGGTGCTTCCGGGGTCATTGGCACGGGGTTCTGGCATGTCTGAGAGGTGGTTCCTGCATGCCCGGCAAGTGATTCCGGAGTGTTCGCCAAGTGGTTCTGGCATAGTCGGCAGGTGATTTTGGCATGTCCGGCAGGTGGTTCAGGCGAGTTGAGCAGGTGGTTCCAACGTGCTTGGCAGGTGCTTCCGGCGTCTCCGGCACCTGTTTCTGGCACATCTGACAGGTGGTTCCGGCATGCCCGAAAGGTGATTCCGGTCTGTCCGGTAGGTGGTTCCAGCCTGCACGGCATGTGGTTCTGGTACGTCTCAGAGGTGGTTGCGCATGCCCAACAGGTGATTCCGGACTGTCCGCCACATGGTTCTGGCACGTCTGAGAGGTGGTTCCGGCATGCCCGGCAGGTCATCCCAGAGAGTCCTCCAAGTGGTTCTGGCATAACACGCAGGTGATTTTGGCGTGTCTGGCAGGTTGTTCCGTTGTGCTTGGCAGTTGGTTCAGGCTTGGCCGGCAGGTGGTTCCAGACTGTCCAGGACGTGTTTCCAGCTTCTCCGGCAGGTGGTTCTGGTACGTCTGAGAGGTGGTTCCGCCATGGCTGGCAGGTGATTCCGGACCGTCCCCCAGGTGGTTCTGGCATAGCCAGCAGTTGATATTGGCCTGTCCGGCAGGTGGTTCCAGCGAGTCGAACAGGTGGCTCCGGCGTGCTCGGCAGGTGGTTCCGGTCTGTCCGGTAGGTGATTCCGGCGTGTCCGGCACGTGCGTCCGGCACGTCTGAGAGGTGGTTCCGGCATGCGCGACAGGTGATTTCGGAGTGTCCGCCAGGTGGTTCTGGCGTACCCGGCAGGTGATTTTGGCGTGTGCGGCAGGTGTTTCTGGCGAGTCGAGCAGGTGGCTCCGGCATGCTCGGCAGGTGCTTCCGGCGTCTCCGGCACGTGGTTCTGGTGTGTCTGAGAGCTGGTTCCGGCATGTCCGGCAGATGATTCCGGAGTGTCCGCCAAGTGGTTCTGGCATACCCGGCTGGTGATTTGGGCATGTCAGGTAGGTGGTTCCGGCGAGTCGAGCAGGTGGCTCCGGCGTGCTCGGCAGGTTGTTCAGACGGGTCTGGCAGGTGTTTTCCCTCTGTTCAGGGTGTGGTTCCAGCATCTCATGCACATGGTTCTGGCACGTCTGAGATGTGGTTCCGGCCGG
Source organism: Equus przewalskii (assembly GCF_037783145.1). Classification (NCBI taxonomy): domain Eukaryota; kingdom Metazoa; phylum Chordata; class Mammalia; order Perissodactyla; family Equidae; genus Equus; species Equus przewalskii. The sequence continues at coordinate 19,910 of NW_027228569.1, read as the reverse complement.
CCCGACAGGTGTTTCCACAGTGTCCGCCAAGTGGTACTGGCGTAGTTGGCAGGTGATTTTGGCATGACCGGCAGGTGGTTCCAGCAAGCCCGGCAGGTGATTCCGAAGTGTTCCCCAACTGGTTGTGGCGTAGCCGGCAGGTGATTTTTGCGTGTCCGGCAGGTGGTTCTGGCGAGTCGAGCAGGTGGTTCCGGCGTGCTCGGCAGGTGCTTCCGGGGTCATTGGCACGTGGTTCTGGCATATCTGAGAGGTGGTTCCGGCATGCCCGGCAGGTGATTCCGGAGTGTTCGCCAAGTATTTCCGGCATAGCCGGCAGGTGAGTTTGCATGTCCAGCGGTCGTTCCGGCGGGTCGAGCCGGTGGTTCCGGCGTGTCCGGCAGGTGGTTCCGGTCTGTCCGGCAGGTGGTTCTGTGGTGTCCGGCATGAGGTTCAGTCTGAGAGGCTGTGCCAGCATGCCCCTCACGTGATTCCGGCTAGTCCCCGAAGTGGTGCTGGTGTAGCGGGCAGGTGATTTTGGCGTGTCCGGCAGGTGGTTCAGGCGAGTTGAGCAGGTGGTTGCGACGTGCTCGGCAGGTGCTTCCGGCGTCTCCAGCACGTGTTTCTGGCACATCTGACTGGTGGTTCCGGCATGCCCAAAAGTTGATTCCGGTCTGTCCAGTAGGTGGTTCCGGCGTGCACGGCACGTGGTTCTGGTACGTGTCAGAGGTGGTTGCGTATGCCCAACAGGTGATTCCGGACTGTCCGCCACGTGCTTCTGGCACGTCTGAGAGGTGGTTCCAACATTGCCCGGCAGGTCATTTCGGAGAGTCGTCCAAGTGGTTCTGGCGTAGCCCGCAGGTGATTTTGGTGTGTCCGGCAGGTGGTTCCGCCGTGCTCGGCAGGTGGTTCAGGCATGGCCGTCACGTGGTTCCAGTCTGTCCAGGACGTGTTTCCAGCTTCTCCGGCAGGTGGTTCTGGTTCGTCTGAGAGGTGGTTCCGCCATGGCTGGCAGGCGATCCCGGACTGTCCCCCAGGTGGTTCTGGCATAGCCAGCAGTTGATATTGGACTGTCCGGCAGGTGGTTCCAGCGAGTCGAACAGGTGGCTCCGGCGTGCTCGGCAGGTGGTTCCGGTCTGTCCGGTAGGTGTTTCCGGCGTGTCTGGCACGTGGTTCCGGCACGTCTGACAGGTGGTTCCGGCATGCGTGGCAGGTGATTCCGTAGTGTCCGCCAGGTGGTTCTGGCATACCCGGCAGGTGATTTTGGCGTGTGCGGCAGGTGTTTCTGGCGAGTCGAGCAGGTGGCTCCGGCATGCTCGGCAGGTGCTTCCGGCGTCTCCGGCACGTGGTTCTGGTGTGTCTGAGAGCTGGTTCCGGCATGTCCGGCAGATGATTCCGGAGTGTCCGCCAAGTGGTTCTGGCATACCCGGCTGGTGATTTGGGCATGTCAGGTAGGTGGTTCCGGCGAGTCGAGCAGGTGGCTCCGGCGTGCTCGGCAGGTTGTTCAGACGGGTCTGGCAGGTGTTTTCCCTCTGTTCAGGGTGTGGTTCCAGCATCTCATGCACATGGTTCTGGCACGTCTGAGATGTGGTTCCGGCCGGCCCGACAGGTGTTTCCACAGTGTCCGCCAAGTGGTACTGGCGTAGTTGGCAGGTGATTTTGGCATGACCGGCAGGTGGTTCCAGCAAGCCCGGCAGGTGATTCCGAAGTGTTCCCCAACTGGTTGTGGCGTAGCCGGCAGGTGATTTTTGCGTGTCCGGCAGGTGGTTCTGGCGAGTCGAGCAGGTGGTTCCGGCGTGCTCGGCAGGTGCTTCCGGGGTCATTGGCACGTGGTTCTGGCATATCTGAGAGGTGGTTCCGGCATGCCCGGCAGGTGATTCCGGAGTGTTCGCCAAGTATTTCCGGCATAGCCGGCAGGTGAGTTTGCATGTCCAGCGGTCGTTCCGGCGGGTCGAGCCGGTGGTTCCGGCGTGTCCGGCAGGTGGTTCCGGTCTGTCCGGCAGGTGGTTCTGTGGTGTCCGGCATGAGGTTCAGTCTGAGAGGCTGTGCCAGCATGCCCCTCACGTGATTCCGGCTAGTCCCCGAAGTGGTGCTGGTGTAGCGGGCAGGTGATTTTGGCGTGTCCGGCAGGTGGTTCAGGCGAGTTGAGCAGGTGGTTGCGACGTGCTCGGCAGGTGCTTCCGGCGTCTCCAGCACGTGTTTCTGGCACATCTGACTGGTGGTTCCGGCATGCCCAAAAGTTGATTCCGGTCTGTCCAGTAGGTGGTTCCGGCGTGCACGGCACGTGGTTCTGGTACGTGTCAGAGGTGGTTGCGTATGCCCAACAGGTGATTCCGGACTGTCCGCCACGTGCTTCTGGCACGTCTGAGAGGTGGTTCCAACATTGCCCGGCAGGTCATTTCGGAGAGTCGTCCAAGTGGTTCTGGCGTAGCCCGCAGGTGATTTTGGTGTGTCCGGCAGGTGGTTCCGCCGTGCTCGGCAGGTGGTTCAGGCATGGCCGTCACGTGGTTCCAGTCTGTCCAGGACGTGTTTCCAGCTTCTCCGGCAGGTGGTTCTGGTTCGTCTGAGAGGTGGTTCCGCCATGGCTGGCAGGCGATCCCGGACTGTCCCCCAGGTGGTTCTGGCATAGCCAGCAGTTGATATTGGACTGTCCGGCAGGTGGTTCCAGCGAGTCGAACAGGTGGCTCCGGCGTGCTCGGCAGGTGGTTCCGGTCTGTCCGGTAGGTGTTTCCGGCGTGTCTGGCACGTGGTTCCGGCACGTCTGACAGGTGGTTCCGGCATGCGTGGCAGGTGATTCCGTAGTGTCCGCCAGGTGGTTCTGGCATACCCGGCAGGTGATTTTGACGTGTCCGGCAGGTGTTTCTGGCGAGTCGAGCAGGTGGCTCCGGCATGCTCGGCAGGTGCTTCCGGCGTCTCCGGCACGTGGTTCTGGTGTGTCTGAGAGCTGGTTCCGGCATGTCCGGCAGATGATTCCGGAGTGTCCGCCAAGTGGTTCTGGCATACCCGGCGGGTGATTTGGGCATGTCAGGCAGGTGGTTCCGGCGAGTCGAGCAGGTGGCTCCGGCGTGCTCGGCTGGTTGTTCAGACGTGTCTGGCAGGTGTTTTCCGTCCGTTCGTAGTGTGGTTCCAGCATCTCATGCACATGGTTCTGGCACGTCTGAGATGTGGTTGCGGTAGGACCGACGTGTTTCCACAGTGTCCGCCAAGTGGTACTGGCGTAGTTGGCAGGTGATTTTGGCATGACCGGCAGGTGGTTCCAGCAAGCCCGGCAGGTGATTCCGAAGTGTTCCCCAACTGGTTGTGGCGTTGCCGGCAGGTGATTTTTGCGTGTCCGGCAGGTGGTTCTGGCGAGTCGAGCAGGTGGTTCCGGCGTGCTCGGCAGGTGCTTCCGGGGTCATTGGCACGTGGTTCTGGCATATATGAGAGGTGGTTCCGGCATGCCCGGCAGGTGATTCCAGAGTGTTCGCCAAGTGTTTCCGGCGTAGCCGGCAGGTGAGTTTGCAGGTCCAGCGGTCGTTCCGGCGGGTCGAGCCGGTGGTTCCGGCGTGTCCGGCAGGTGGTTCCGGTCTGTGCGGCAGGTGGTTCTGTGGTGTCCGGCACGAGGTTCAGTCTGAGAGGCTGTGCCGGCATGCCCCTCACGTGATTCCGGCTTGTCCCCGAAGTGGTGCTGGTGTAGCGGGCAGGTGATTTTGGCGTGTCCGGCAGGTGGTTCAGGCGAGTTGAGCAGGTGGTTGCGACGTGCTCGGCAGGTGCTTCCGGCGTCTCCGGCACGTGTTTCTGGCACATCTGACTGGTGGTTCCGGCATGCCCAAAAGTTGATTCCGGTCTGTCCGGTAGGTGGTTCCGGCGTGCACGGCACGTGGTTCTGGTACGTGTCAGAGGTGGTTGCGTATGCCCAACAGGTGATTCCGGACTGTCCGCCACGTGCTTCTGGCACGTCTGAGAGGTGGTTCCAACATGCCCGGCAGGTCATTTCGGAGAGTCGTCCAAGTCGTTCTGGCGTAGCCCGCAGGTGATTTTGGCGTGTCCGGCAGTTGGTTCCGCCGTGCTCGGCAGGTGGTTCAGGCATGGCCGTCACGTGGTTCCAGTCTGTCCAGGACGTGTTTCCAGCTTCTCCGGCAGGTGGTTCTGGTACGTCTGAGAGGTGGTTCCGCCATGGCTGGCAGGTGATCCCGGACCGTCCCCCAGGTGGTTCTGGCATAGCCAGCAGTTGATATTGGCCTGTCCGGCAGGTGGTTCCAGCGAGTCGAACAGGTGGCTCCGGCGTTCTTGGCAGGTGGTTCTGGTCTGTCCGGTAGGTGTTTCCGGCGAGTCTGGCACGTGCTTCCGGCACGTGTGAGAGGTGGTTCCGGCATGCGCGGCAGGTGATTCCGTAGTGTCCGCCAGGTGGTTCTGGCATACCCGGCAGGTGATTTTGGGGTGTCCGGCAGGTGTTTCTGTCGAGTCGAGCAGGTGGCTCCGGCATGCTCGGCAGGTGCTTCCGGCGTCTCCGGCACGTGGTTCTGGTGTGTCTGAGAGCTGGTTCCGGCATGTCCGGCAGATGATTCCGGAGTGTCCGCCAAGTGGTTCTGGCATACCCAGCAGGTGATTTTGGCGTGTCAGGGAGGTGGTACCGGTGAGTCGAGCAGGTGGTTCCGGCGTGCTCAGCAGGTGGTTCAGGCGGTTCTGGCTAGGTGGTATCCGTCTGTTCGGGGTGTGGTTCCAGCATCTCATGAACACGTTTCTGGCACGTCTGAGATGTGGTTCCAGCCGGCCCGACAGGTGTTTCCGCAGTGTCCGCCAAGCGGTTCTGGCGTAGTTGGCAGGTGATTTTGGCATGACTGGCAGGTCGTTCCAGCAAGCCTGGCAGGTGATTCCAAAGTGTTCACCAACTGGTTGTGGCGTAGCCGGCAGGTGATTTTTGCGTGATCGGCAGGTGGTTCTGGCGAGTCGAGCAGGTGGTTCCGGCGTGCTCGGCTGGTGCTTCCGGGGTCATTGGCACGGGGTTCTGGCATGTCTGAGAGGTGGTTCCTGCATGCCCGGCAAGTGATTCCGGAGTGTTCGCCAAGTGGTTCTGGCATAGTCGGCAGGTGATTTTGGCATGTCCGGCAGGTGGTTCAGGCGAGTTGAGCAGGTGGTTCCAACGTGCTTGGCAGGTGCTTCCGGCGTCTCCGGCACCTGTTTCTGGCACATCTGACAGGTGGTTCCGGCATGCCCGAAAGGTGATTCCGGTCTGTCCGGTAGGTGGTTCCAGCCTGCACGGCATGTGGTTCTGGTACGTCTCCGAGGTGGTTGCGCATGCCCAACAGGTGATTCCGGACTGTCCGCCACATGGTTCTGGCACGTCTGAGAGGTGGTTCCGGCATGCCCGGCAGGTCATCCCAGAGAGTCCTCCAAGTGGTTCTGGCATAACACGCAGGTGATTTTGGCGTGTCTGGCAGGTTGTTCCGTTGTGCTTGGCAGTTGGTTCAGGCTTGGCCGGCAGGTGGTTCCAGAATGTCCAGGACGTGTTTCCAGCTTCTCCGGCAGGTGGTTCTGGTTCGTCTGAGAGGTGGTTCCGCCATGGCTGGCAGGTGATTCCGGACCGTCCCCCAGGTGGTTCTGGCATAGCCAGCAGTTGATAGTGGCCTGTCCGGCAGGTGTTTCCAGTGAGTCGAACAGGTGGCTCCGGCGTGCTCGGCAGGTGGTTCCGGTCTGTCCGGTAGGTGATTCCGGTGTGTCCGGCACGTGCTTCCGGCACGTCTGAGAGGTGGTTCCGGCATGCGCGACAGGTGGTTTCGGAGTGTCGGCCAGGTGGTTCTGGCGTACCTGGCAGGCGATTTTGGCGTGTCCGGCAGGTGTTTCTGGAGAGTCGAGCAGGTGGCTCCGGCATGCTCGGCAGGGGGTTCCGGTCTGTCCGGTAGGTGATTCCGGCGTGTCTGGCACGTGCGTCCGGCACGTCTGATATGTGGTTCCGGCATGCGCGACAGGTGGTTTCGGAGTGTCCGCCAGGTGGTTCTGGCGTACCCGGCTGGTGATTTTGGCGTGTCCGGCAGGTGTTTCTGGCGAGTCGAGCAGGTGGCTCCGGCATGCTCGGCAGGTGCTTCCGGCGTCTCCGGCACTTGGTTCTGGTGTGTCTGAGAGCTGGTTCCGGCATGTCCGGCACATGATTCCGGAGTGTCCGCCAAGTGGTTCTGGCATACCCGGCTGGTGATTTGGGCATGTCAGGTAGGTGGTTCCGGCGAGTCGAGCAGGTGGCTCCGGCGTGCTCGGCAGGTTGTTCAGACGGGTCTGGCAGGTGTTTTCCGTCTGTTCGGGCTGTGGTTCCAGCATCTCATGCACATGGTTCTGGCACGTCTGAGAAGTGGTTCCGGCATGCGCGACAGGTGATTCCGTAGGGTCCGCCAGGTGGTTCTGGCTTACCCGGCAGGTGATTTTGGCGTGTCCGGCAGGTGTTTCTGGCGAGTCGAGCAGGTGGCTCCGGCATGCTCGGCAGGTGCTTCCGGCGTCTCCGGCACGTGGTTCTGGTGTGTCTGAGAGCTGGTTCCGGCATGTCCGGCAGATGATTCCGGAGTGTCCGCCAAGTGGTTCTGGCATACCCGGCTCGCGATTTTGTCATGTCAGGTAGGTGGTTCCAGCGAGTCGAACAGGTGGCTCCGGCGTTCTTGGCAAGTGGTTCCGGTCTGTCCGGTAGGTGTTTCCGGCGTGTCTGGCACGTGCTTCCGGCACGTCTGAGAGGTGGTTCCGGCATGCGCGGCAGGTGATTCCGTAGTGTCCGCCAGGTGGTTCTGGCATACCCGGCAGCTGATTTTGGCGTGTCCGGCAGGTGTTTCTGGCGAGTAGAGCAGGTCTCTCCGGCATGCTCGGCAGGTGCTTCCGGCGTCTCCGGCACTTGGTTCTGGTGTGTCTGAGAGCTGGTTCCGGCATGTCCGGCAGATGATTCCGGAGTGTCCGCCAAGTGGTTCTGGCATACCCAGCAGGTGATTTTGGCGTGTCAGGGAGGTGGTACCGGTGAGTCGAGCAGGTGGTTCCGGCGTGCTCAGCAGGTGGTTCAGGCGGTTCTGGCAGGTGGTATCCGTCTGTTTGGGGTGTGGTTCCAGCATCTCATGAACACGTTTCTGGCACGTCTGAGATGTGGTTCCGGCCGGCCCGACAGGTGTTTCCGCAGTGTCCGCCAAGCGGTTCTGGCGTAGTTGGCAGGTGATTTTGGCATGACTGGCAGGTGGTTCCAGCAAGCCTGGCAGGTGATTCCAAAGTGTTCACCAACTGGTTGTGGCGTAGCCGGCAGGTGATTTCTGCGTGATCGGCAGGTGGTTCTGGCGAGTCGAGCAGGTGGTTCCGGCGTGCTCGGCTGGTGCTTCCGGGGTCATTGGCACGGGGTTCTGGCATGTCTGAGAGGTGGTTCCTGCATGCCCGGCAAGTGATTCCGGAGTGTTCGCCAAGTGGTTCTGGCATAGTCGGCAGGTGATTTTGGCATGTCCGGCAGGTGGTTCAGGCGAGTTGAGCAGGTGGTTCCAACGTGCTTGGCAGGTGCTTCCGGCGTCTCCGGCACCTGTTTCTGGCACATCTGACAGGTGGTTCCGGCATGCCCGAAAGGTGATTCCGGTCTGTCCGGTAGGTGGTTCCAGCCTGCACGGCATGTGGTTCTGGTACGTCTCCGAGGTGGTTGCGCATGACCAACAGGTGATTCCGGACTGTCCGCCACATGGTTCTGGCACGTCTGAGAGGTGGTTCCGGCATGCCCGGCAGGTCATCCCAGAGAGTCCTCCAAGTGGTTCTGGCATAACACGCAGGTGATTTTGGCGTGTCTGGCAGGTTGTTCCGTTGTGCTTGGCAGTTGGTTCAGGCTTGGCCGGCAGGTGGTTCCAGACTGTCCAGGACGTGTTTCCAGCTTCTCCGGCAGGTGGTTCTGGTACGTCTGAGAGGTGGTTCCGCCATGGCTGGCAGGTGATTCCGGACCGTCCCCCAGGTGGTTCTGGCATAGCCAGCAGTTGATATTGGCCTGTCCGGCAGGTGGTTCCAGCGAGTCGAACAGGTGGCTCCGGCGTGCTCGGCAGGTGGTTCCGGTCTGTCCGGTAGGTGATTCCGGCGTGTCCGGCACGTGCGTCCGGCACGTCTGAGAGGTGGTTCCGGCATGCGCGACAGGTGATTTCGGAGTGTCCGCCAGGTGGTTCTGGCGTACCCGGCAGGTGATTTTGGCGTGTGCGGCAGGTGTTTCTGGCGAGTCGAGCAGGTGGCTCCGGCATGCTCGGCAGGTGCTTCCGGCGTCTCCGGCACGTGGTTCTGGTGTGTCTGAGAGCTGGTTCCGGCATGTCCGGCAGATGATTCCGGAGTGTCCGCCAAGTGGTTCTGGCATACCCGGCTGGTGATTTGGGCATGTCAGGTAGGTGGTTCCGGCGAGTCGAGCAGGTGGCTCCGGCGTGCTCGGCAGGTTGTTCAGACGGGTCTGGCAGGTGTTTTCCCTCTGTTCAGGGTGTGGTTCCAGCATCTCATGCACATGGTTCTGGCACGTCTGAGATGTGGTTCCGGCCGGCCCGACAGGTGTTTCCACAGTGTCCGCCAAGTGGTACTGGCGTAGTTGGCAGGTGATTTTGGCATGACCGGCAGGTGGTTCCAGCAAGCCCGGCAGGTGATTCCGAAGTGTTCCCCAACTGGTTGTGGCGTAGCCGGCAGGTGATTTTTGCGTGTCCGGCAGGTGGTTCTGGCGAGTCGAGCAGGTGGTTCCGGCGTGCTCGGCAGGTGCTTCCGGGGTCATTGGCACGTGGTTCTGGCATATCTGAGAGGTGGTTCCGGCATGCCCGGCAGGTGATTCCGGAGTGTTCGCCAAGTATTTCCGGCATAGCCGGCAGGTGAGTTTGCATGTCCAGCGGTCGTTCCGGCGGGTCGAGCCGGTGGTTCCGGCGTGTCCGGCAGGTGGTTCCGGTCTGTCCGGCAGGTGGTTCTGTGGTGTCCGGCATGAGGTTCAGTCTGAGAGGCTGTGCCAGCATGCCCCTCACGTGATTCCGGCTAGTCCCCGAAGTGGTGCTGGTGTAGCGGGCAGGTGATTTTGGCGTGTCCGGCAGGTGGTTCAGGCGAGTTGAGCAGGTGGTTGCGACGTGCTCGGCAGGTGCTTCCGGCGTCTCCAGCACGTGTTTCTGGCACATCTGACTGGTGGTTCCGGCATGCCCAAAAGTTGATTCCGGTCTGTCCAGTAGGTGGTTCCGGCGTGCACGGCACGTGGTTCTGGTACGTGTCAGAGGTGGTTGCGTATGCCCAACAGGTGATTCCGGACTGTCCGCCACGTGCTTCTGGCACGTCTGAGAGGTGGTTCCAACATTGCCCGGCAGGTCATTTCGGAGAGTCGTCCAAGTGGTTCTGGCGTAGCCCGCAGGTGATTTTGGTGTGTCCGGCAGGTGGTTCCGCCGTGCTCGGCAGGTGGTTCAGGCATGGCCGTCACGTGGTTCCAGTCTGTCCAGGACGTGTTTCCAGCTTCTCCGGCAGGTGGTTCTGGTTCGTCTGAGAGGTGGTTCCGCCATGGCTGGCAGGCGATCCCGGACTGTCCCCCAGGTGGTTCTGGCATAGCCAGCAGTTGATATTGGCCTGTCCGGCAGGTGGTTCCAGCGAGTCGAACAGGTGGCTCCGGCGTGCTCGGCAGGTGGTTCCGGTCTGTCCGGTAGGTGTTTCCGGCGTGTCTGGCACGTGGTTCCGGCACGTCTGACAGGTGGTTCCGGCATGCGTGGCAGGTGATTCCGTAGTGTCCGCCAGGTGGTTCTGGCATACCCGGCAGGTGATTTTGACGTGTCCGGCAGGTGTTTCTGGCGAGTCGAGCAGGTGGCTCCGGCATGCTCGGCAGGTGCTTCCGGCGTCTCCGGCACGTGGTTCTGGTGTGTCTGAGAGCTGGTTCCGGCATGTCCGGCAGATGATTCCGGAGTGTCCGCCAAGTGGTTCTGGCATACCCGGCGGGTGATTTGGGCATGTCAGGCAGGTGGTTCCGGCGAGTCGAGCAGGTGGCTCCGGCGTGCTCGGCTGGTTGTTCAGACGTGTCTGGCAGGTGTTTTCCGTCCGTTCGTAGTGTGGTTCCAGCATCTCATGCACATGGTTCTGGCACGTCTGAGATGTGGTTGCGGTAGGACCGACGTGTTTCCACAGTGTCCGCCAAGTGGTACTGGCGTAGTTGGCAGGTGATTTTGGCATGACCGGCAGGTGGTTCCAGCAAGCCCGGCAGGTGATTCCGAAGTGTTCCCCAACTGGTTGTGGCGTTGCCGGCAGGTGATTTTTGCGTGTCCGGCAGGTGGTTCTGGCGAGTCGAGCAGGTGGTTCCGGCGTGCTCGGCAGGTGCTTCCGGGGTCATTGGCACGTGGTTCTGGCATATCTGAGAGGTGGTTCCGGCATGCCCGGCAGGTGATTCCAGAGTGTTCGCCAAGTGTTTCCGGCGTAGCCGGCAGGTGAGTTTGCAGGTCCAGCGGTCGTTCCGGCGGGTCGAGCCGGTGGTTCCGGCGTGTCCGGCAGGTGGTTCCGGTCTGTGCGGCAGGTGGTTCTGTGGTGTCCGGCACGAGGTTCAGTCTGAGAGGCTGTGCCGGCATGCCCCTCACGTGATTCCGGCTTGTCCCCGAAGTGGTGCTGGTGTAGCGGGCAGGTGATTTTGGCGTGTCCGGCAGGTGGTTCAGGCGAGTTGAGCAGGTGGTTGCGACGTGCTCGGCAGGTGCTTCCGGCGTCTCCGGCACGTGTTTCTGGCACATCTGACTGGTGGTTCCGGCATGCCCAAAAGTTGATTCCGGTCTGTCCGGTAGGTGGTTCCGGCGTGCACGGCACGTGGTTCTGGTACGTGTCAGAGGTGGTTGCGTATGCCCAACAGGTGATTCCGGACTGTCCGCCACGTGCTTCTGGCACGTCTGAGAGGTGGTTCCAACATGCCCGGCAGGTCATTTCGGAGAGTCGTCCAAGTCGTTCTGGCGTAGCCCGCAGGTGATTTTGGCGTGTCCGGCAGTTGGTTCCGCCGTGCTCGGCAGGTGGTTCAGGCATGGCCGTCACGTGGTTCCAGTCTGTCCAGGACGTGTTTCCAGCTTCTCCGGCAGGTGGTTCTGGTACGTCTGAGAGGTGGTTCCGCCATGGCTGGCAGGTGATCCCGGACCGTCCCCCAGGTGGTTCTGGCATAGCCAGCAGTTGATATTGGCCTGTCCGGCAGGTGGTTCCAGCGAGTCGAACAGGTGGCTCCGGCGTTCTTGGCAGGTGGTTCTGGTCTGTCCGGTAGGTGTTTCCGGCGAGTCTGGCACGTGCTTCCGGCACGTGTGAGAGGTGGTTCCGGCATGCGCGGCAGGTGATTCCGTAGTGTCCGCCAGGTGGTTCTGGCATACCCGGCAGGTGATTTTGGGGTGTCCGGCAGGTGTTTCTGTCGAGTCGAGCAGGTGGCTCCGGCATGCTCGGCAGGTGCTTCCGGCGTCTCCGGCACGTGGTTCTGGTGTGTCTGAGAGCTGGTTCCGGCATGTCCGGCAGATGATTCCGGAGTGTCCGCCAAGTGGTTCTGGCATACCCAGCAGGTGATTTTGGCGTGTCAGGGAGGTGGTACCGGTGAGTCGAGCAGGTGGTTCCGGCGTGCTCAGCAGGTGGTTCAGGCGGTTCTGCTAGGTGGTATCCGTCTGTTCGGGGTGTGGTTCCAGCATCTCATGAACACGTTTCTGGCACGTCTGAGATGTGGTTCCAGCCGGCCCGACAGGTGTTTCCGCAGTGTCCGCCAAGCGGTTCTGGCGTAGTTGGCAGGTGATTTTGGCATGACTGGCAGGTCGTTCCAGCAAGCCTGGCAGGTGATTCCAAAGTGTTCACCAACTGGTTGTTGCGTAGCCGGCAGGTGATTTTTGCGTGATCGGCAGGTGGTTCTGGCGAGTCGAGCAGGTGGTTCCGGCGTGCTCGGCTGGTGCTTCCGGGGTCATTGGCACGGGGTTCTGGCATGTCTGAGAGGTGGTTCCTGCATGCCCGGCAAGTGATTCCGGAGTGTTCGCCAAGTGGTTCTGGCATAGTCGGCAGGTGATTTTGGCATGTCCGGCAGGTGGTTCAGGCGAGTTGAGCAGGTGGTTCCAACGTGCTTGGCAGGTGCTTCCGGCGTCTCCGGCACCTGTTTCTGGCACATCTGACAGGTGGTTCCGGCATGCCCGAAAGGTGATTCCGGTCTGTCCGGTAGGTGGTTCCAGCCTGCACGGCATGTCGTTCTGGTACGTCTCCGAGGTGGTTGCGCATGCCCAACAGGTGATTCCGGACTGTCCGCCACATGGTTCTGGCACGTCTGAGAGGTGGTTCCGGCATGCCCGGCACGTCATCCCAGAGAGTCCTCCAAGTGGTTCTGGCATAACACGCAGGTGATTTTGGCGTGTCTGGCAGGTTGTTCCGTTGTGCTTGGCAGTTGGTTCAGGCTTGGCCGGCAGGTGGTTCCAGAATGTTCAGGACGTGTTTCCAGCTTGTCCGGCAGGTGGTTCTGGTACGTCTGAGAGGTGGTTCCGCCATGGCTGGCAGGTGATTCCGGACCGTCCCCCAGGTGGTTCTGGCATAGCCAGCAGTTGATAGTGGCCTGTCCGGCAGGTGTTTCCAGTGAGTCGAACAGGTGGCTCCGGCGTGCTCGGCAGGTGGTTCCGGTCTGTCCGGTAGGTGATTCCGGTGTGTCCGGCACGTGCTTCCGGCACGTCTGAGAGGTGGTTCCGGCATGCGCGACAGGTGATTTCGGAGTGTCCGCCAGGTGGTTCTGGCGTACCTGGCAGGCGATTTTGGCGTGTCCGGCAGGTGTTTCTGGAGAGTCGAGAAGGTGGCTCCGGCATGCTCGGCAGGTGGTTCCGGTCTGTCCAGTAGGTGATTCCGGCGTGTCCGGCACGTGCTTCCGGCACGTCTGAGATGTGGTTCCGGCATGCGAGACAGGTGGTTTCGGAGTGTCCGCCATTTGGTTCTGGCGTACCCGGCAGGTGATTTTGGCGTGTCCGGCAGGTGTTTCTGGCGAGTCGAGCAGGTGGCTCCGGCATGCTCGGCAGGTGCTTCCGGCGTCTCCGGCACGTGGTTCTGGTGTGTCTGAGAGCTGGTTCCGGCATGTCCGGCAGATGATTCCGGAGTGTCCGCCAAGTGGTTCTGGCATACCCGGCTGGTGATTTGGGCATGTCAGGTAGGTGGTTCCGGCGAGTCGAGCAGGTGGCTCCGGCGTGCTCGGCAGGTTGTTCAGACGGGTCTGGCAGGTGTTTTCCGTCTGTTCGGGGTGTGGTTCCAGCATCTCATGCACATGGTTCTGGCACGTCTGAGATGTGGTTCCGGCCGGCCCGACAGGTGTTTCCACAGTGTCCGCCAAGTGGTACTGGCGTAGTTGGCAGGTGATTTTGGCATGACCGGCAGGTGGTTCCAGCAAGCCCGGCAGGTGATTCCGAAGTGTTCCCCAACTGGTTGTGGCGTAGCCGGCAGGTGATTTTTGCGTGTCCGGCAGGTGGTTCAGGCGAGTCGAGCAGGTGGCTCCGGCGTGCTCGGCAGGTGCTTCCGGGGTCATTGGCACGTGGTTCTGGCATATCTGAGAGGTGGTTCCGGCATGCCCGGCAGGTGATTCCGGAGTGTTCGCCAAGTGTTTCGGCGTAGCCGGCAGGTGATTTTGCATGTCCAGCGGTCGTTCCGGCGGGTCGAGCCGGTGATTCCGGCGTGTCCGGCAGGTGGTTCCGGTCTGTCCGGCAGGTGGTTCTGTGGTGTCCGGCACGAGGTTCAGTCTGAGAGGCTGTGCCGGCATGCCCCTCACGTGATTCCAGCTTGTCCCCGAAGTGGTGCTGGTGTAGCGGGCAGGTGATTTTGGCGTGTCCGGCAGGTGGTTCAGGCGAGTTGAGCGGGTGGTTGCGACGTGCTCGTCAGGTGCTTCCGGCGTCTCCGGCACGTGTTTCTGGCACATCTGACTGGTGGTTCCGGCATGCCCAAAAGTTGATTCCGGTCTGTCCGGTAGGTGGTTCCGGCGTGCACGGCACGTGGTTCTGGTACGTGTCAGAGGTGGTTGCGTATGCCCAACAGGTGATTCCGGACTGTCCGCCACGTGCTTGTGGCACGTCTGAGAGGTGGTTCCAACATGCCCGGCAGGTCATTTCGGAGAGTCGTCCAAGTGGTTCTGGCGTAGCCCGCAGGTGATTTTGGCGTGTCCGGCAGTTGGTTCCGCCGTGCTCGGCAGGTGGTTCAGGCATGGCCGTCACGTGGTTCCAGTCTGTCCAGGACGTGTTTCCAGCTTCTCCGGCAGGTGGTTCTGGTACGTCTGAGAGGTGGTTCCACCATGGCTGGCAGGTGATCCCGGACCGTCCCCCAGGTGGTTCTGGCATAGCCAGCAGTTGATATTGGCCTGTCCGGCAGGTGGTTCCAGCGAGTCGAACAGGTGGCTCCGGCGTTCTAGGCAGGTGGTTCCGGTCTGTCCGGTAGGTGTTTCCGGCATGTCTGGCACGTGCTTCCGGCACGTCTGAGAGGTGGTTCCGGCATGCGCGGCAGGTGATTCCGTAGTGTCCGCCAGGTGGTTCTGGCTTACCCGGCAGGTGATTTTGGCGTGTCCGGCAGGTGTTTCTGGCGAGTCGAGCAGGTGGCTCCGGCATGCTCGGCAGGTGCTTCCGGCGTCTCCGGCACGTGGTTCTGGTGTGTCTGAGAGCTGGTTCCGGCATGTCCGGCAGATGATTCCGGAGTGTCCGCCAAGTGGTTCTGGCATACCCGGCTCGCGATTTTGTCATGTCAGGTAGGTGGTTCCAGCGAGTCGAACAGGTGGCTCCGGCGTTCTTGGCAAGTGGTTCCGGTCTGTCCGGTAGGTGTTTCCGGCGTGTCTGGCACGTGCTTCCGGCACGTCTGAGAGGTGGTTCCGGCATGCGCGGCAGGTGATTCCGTAGTGTCCGCCAGTTGGTTCTGGCATACCCGGCAGCTGATTTTGGCGTGTCCGGCAGGTGTTTCTGGCGAGTCGAGCAGGTGGCTCCGGCATGCTCGGCAGGTGCTTCCGGCGTCTCCGGCACGTGGTTCTGGTGTGTCTGAGAGCTGGTTCCGGCATGTCCGGCAGATGATTCCGGAGTGTCCGCCAAGTGGTTCTGGCATACCCGGCTGGTAATTTGGGCATGTCAGGTAGGTGGTTCCGGCGAGTCGAGCAGGTGGCTCCGGCGTGCTCGGCAGGTTGTTCAGACGGGTCTGGCAGGTGTTTTCCGTCTGTTCGGGGTGTGGTTCCAGCATCTCATGCACATGGTTCTGGCACGTCTGAGATGTGGTTCCGGCCGGCCCGACAGGTGTTTCCACAGTGTCCGCCAAGTGGTACTGGCGTAGTTGGCAGGTGATTTTGGCATGACCGGCAGGTGGTTCCAGCAAGCCCGGCAGGTGATTCCGAAGTGTTCCCCAACTGGTTGTGGCGTAGCCGGCAGGTGATTTCTGCGTGTCCGGCAGGTGGTTCTGGCGTACCCGGCAGGTGATTTTGGAGTGTCCGGCAGGTGTTTCTGGCGAGTCGAGCAGGTGGCTCCGGCATGCTCGGCAGGTGCTTCCGGCGTCTCCGGCACTTGGTTCTGGTGTGTCTGAGAGCTGGTTCCGGCATGTCCGGCAGATGATTCCGGAGCGTCCGCCAAGTGGTTCTGGCATACCCAGCAGGTGATTTTGGCATGACCGGCAGTTGGTTCCAGCAAGCCAGGCAGGTGATTCCGAAGTGTTCCCCCACTGGTTGTGGCGTAGCCGGCAGGTGATTTTTGCGTGTCCGGCAGGTGGTTCTGGCGAGTCGAGCAGGTGGTTCCGGCGTGCTCGGCAGGTGCTTCGGGGTCATTGGCACGTGGTTCTGGCATATCTGAGAGGTGGTTCCGGCATGCCCGGCAGGTGATTCCGGAGTGTTCGCCAAGTGTTTCCGGCCTAGCCGGCAGGTGATTTTGCATGTCCAGCGGTCGTTCCGGCGGGTCGAGCCGGTGGTTCCGGCGTGTCCGGCAGGTGGTTCCGGTCTGTCCGGCAGGTGGTTCTGTGGTGTCCGGCACGAGGTTCAGTCTGAGAGGCTGTGCCGGCATGCCCCTCACGTGATTCCGGCTTGTCCCCAAAGTGGTGCTGGTGTAGCGGGCAGGTGATTTTGGCGTGTCCGGCAGGTGGTTCAGGCGAGTTGAGCAGGTGGTTGCGACGTGCTCGGCAGGTGCTTCCGGCGTCTCCGGCACGTGTTTCTGGCACATCTGACTGGTGGTTCCGGCATGCCCAAAAGTTGATTCCGGTCTGTCCGGTAGGTGGTTCCGGCGTGCACGGCACGTGGTTCTGGTACGTCTCAGAGGTGGTTGCGTATGCCCAACTGGCGATCCCGGACTGTCCGCCACGTGCTTCTGGCACGTCTGAGAGGTGGTTCCAACATGCCCGGCAGGTCATTTCGGAGAGTCGTCCAAGTGGTTCTGGCGTAGCCCGCAGGTGATTTTGGCGTGTCCGGCAGGTGGTTCCGCCGTGCTCGGCAGGTGGTTCAGGCATGGCCGTCACGTGGTTCCAGTCTGTCCAGGACGTGTTTCCAGCTTCTCCGGCAGGTGGTTCTGGTACGTCTGAGAGGTGGTTCCGCCATGGCTGGCAGGTGATCCCGGACCGTCCCCCAGGTGGTTCTGGCATAGCCAGCAGTTGATATTGGCCTGTGCGGCAGGTGGTTCCAGCGAGTCGAACAGGTGGCTCCGGCGTTCTTGGCAGGTGGTTCCGGTCTGTCCGGTAGGTGTTTCCGGCGTGTCTGGCACGTGCTTCCGGCACGTCTGAGAGGTGGTTCCGGCATGCGCGGCAGGGGCTTCCGTAGTGTCCGCCAGGTGGTTCTGGCATACCGGGCAGGTGATTTTGGCGTGTCCGGCAGGTGTTTCTGGCGAGTCGAGCAGGTGTCTCCGGCATGCTCGGCAGGTGCTTCCGGCGTCTCCGGCACGTGGTTCTGGTGTGTCTGAGAGCTGGTTCCGGCATGTCCGGCAGATGATTCCGGAGTGTCCGCCAAGTGGTTCTGGCATACCCAGCAGGTGATTTTGGCGTGTCAGGGAGGTGGTACCGGTGAGTCGAGCAGGTGGTTCCGGCGTGCTCAGCAGGTGGTTCAGGCGGTTCTGGCAGGTGGTATCCGTCTGTTCGGGGTGTGGTTCCAGCATCTCATGAACACGTTTCTGGCACGTCTGAGATGTGGTTCCAGCCGGCCCGACAGGTGTTTCCGCAGTGTCCGCCAAGCGGTTCTGGCGTAGTTGGCAGGTGATTTTGGCATGACCGGCAGGTGGTTCCAGCAAGCCTGGCAGGTGATTCCAAAGTGTTCACCAACTGGTTGTGGCGTAGCCGGCAGGTGATTTTTGCGTGATCGGCAGGTGGTTCTGGCGAGTCGAGCAGGTGGTTCCGGCGTGCTCGGCTGGTGCTTCCGGGGTCATTGGCACGGGGTTCTGGCATGTCTGAGAGGTGGTTCCTGCATGCCCGGCAAGTGATTCCGGAGTGTTCGCCAAGTGGTTCTGGCATAGTCGGCAGGTGATTTTGGCATGTCCGGCAGGTGGTTCAGGCGAGTTGAGCAGGTGGTTCCAACGTGCTTGGCAGGTGCTTCCGGCGTCTCCGGCACGTGTTTCTGGCACATCTGACAGGTGGTTCCGGCATGCCCGAAAGGTGATTCCGGTCTGTCCGGTAGGTGGTTCCAGCCTGCACGGCATGTGGTTCTGGTACGTCTCCGAGGTGGTTGCGCATGCCCAACAGGTGATTCCGGACTGTCCGCCACATGGTTCTGGCACGTCTGAGAGGTGGTTCCGGCATGCCCGGCAGGTCATCCCAGAGAGTCCTCCAAGTGGTTCTGGCATAACACGCAGGTGATTTTGGCGTGTCTGGCAGGTTGTTCCGTTGTGCTTGGCAGTTGGTTCAGGCTTGGCCGGCAGGTGGTTCCAGACTGTCCAGGACGTGTTTCCAGCTTCTCCGGCAGGTGGTTCTGGTTCGTCTGAGAGGTGGTTCCGCCATGGCTGGCAGGTGATTCCGGACCGTCCCCCAGGTGGTTCTGGCATAGCCAGCAGTTGATATTGGCCTGTCCGGCAGGTGGTTCCAGCGAGTCGAACAGGTGGCTCCGGCGTGCTCGGCAGGTGGTTCCGGTCTGTCCGGTAGGTGATTCCGGTGTGTCCGGCACGTGCTTCCGGCACGTCTGAGAGGTGGTTCCGGCATGCGCGACAGGTGATTTCGGAGTGTCCGCCAGGTGGTTCTGGCGTACCTGGCAGGCGATTTTGGCGTGTCCGGCAGGTGTTTCTGGAGAGTCGAGCAGGTGGCTCTGGCATGCTCGGCAGGGGGTTCCGGTCTGTCCGGTAGGTGATTCCGGCGTGTCTGGCACGTGCGTCCGGCACGTCTGATATGTGGTTCCGGCATGCGCGACAGGTGGTTTCGGAGTGTCCGCCAGGTGGTTCTGGCGTACCCGGCTGGTGATTTTGGCGTGTCCGGCAGGTGTTTCTGGCGAGTCGAGCAGGTGGCTCCGGCATGCTCGGCAGGTGCTTCCGGCGTCTCCGGCACTTGGTTCTGGTGTGTCTGAGAGCTGGTTCCGGCATGTCCGGCACATGATTCCGGAGTGTCCGCCAAGTGGTTCTGGCATACCCGGCAGGTGATTTGGGCATGTCAGGTAGGTGGTTCCGGCGAGTCGAGCAGGTGGCTCCGGCGTGCTCGGCAGGTTGTTCAGACGGGTCTGGCAGGTGTTTTCCGTCTGTTCGGGCTGTGGTTCCAGCATCTCATGCACATGGTTCTGGCACGTCTGAGAGGTGGTTCCGGCATGCGCGACAGGTGATTCCGTAGGGTCCGCCAGGTGGTTCTGGCTTACCCGGCAGGTGATTTTGGCGTGTCCGGCAGGTGTTTCTGGCGAGTCGAGCAGGTGGCTCCGGCATGCTCGGCAGGTGCTTCCGGCGTCTCCGGCACGTGGTTCTGGTGTGTCTGAGAGCTGGTTCCGGCATGTCCGGCAGATGATTCCGGAGTGTCCGCCAAGTGGTTCTGGCATACCCGGCTCGCGATTTTGTCATGTCAGGTAGGTGGTTCCAGCGAGTCGAACAGGTGGCTCCGGCGTTCTTGGCAAGTGGTTCCGGTCTGTCCGGTAGGTGTTTCCGGCGTGTCTGGCACGTGCTTCCGGCACGTCTGAGAGGTGGTTCCGGCATGCGCGGCAGGTGATTCCGTAGTGTCCGCCAGGTGGTTCTGGCATACCCGGCAGCTGATTTTGGCGTGTCCGGCAGGTGTTTCTGGCGAGTCGAGCAGGTGTCTCCGGCATGCTCGGCAGGTGCTTCCGGCGTCTCCGGCACTTGGTTCTGGTGTGTCTGAGAGCTGGTTCCGGCATGTCCGGCAGATGATTCCGGAGTGTCCGCCAAGTGGTTCTGGCATACCCAGCAGGTGATTTTGGCGTGTCAGGGAGGTGGTACCGGTGAGTCGAGCAGGTGGTTCCGGCGTGCTCAGCAGGTGGTTCAGGCGGTTCTGGCAGGTGGTATCCGTCTGTTTGGGGTGTGGTTCCAGCATCTCATGAACACGTTTCTGGCACGTCTGAGATGTGGTTCCGGCCGGCCCGACAGGTGTTTCCGCAGTGTCCGCCAAGCGGTTCTGGCGTAGTTGGCAGGTGATTTTGGCATGACTGGCAGGTGGTTCCAGCAAGCCTGGCAGGTGATTCCAAAGTGTTCACCAACTGGTTGTGGCGTAGCCGGCAGGTGATTTTTGCGTGATCGGCAGGTGGTTCTGGCGAGTCGAGCAGGTGGTTCCGGCGTGCTCGGCTGGTGCTTCCGGGGTCATTGGCACGGGGTTCTGGCATGTCTGAGAGGTGGTTCCTGCATGCCCGGCAAGTGATTCCGGAGTGTTCGCCAAGTGGTTCTGGCATAGTCGGCAGGTGATTTTGGCATGTCCGGCAGGTGGTTCAGGCGAGTTGAGCAGGTGGTTCCAACGTGCTTGGCAGGTGCTTCCGGCGTCTCCGGCACGTGTTTCTGGCACATCTGACAGGTGGTTCCGGCATGCCCGAAAGGTGATTCCGGTCTGTCCGGTAGGTGGTTCCAGCCTGCACGGCATGTGGTTCTGGTACGTCTCCGAGGTGGTTGCGC